>NW_006283631.1:3749816-3753012 GCF_000327345.1 Myotis davidii
TTTTTTTATAGCATTTAAAGGCCAAAGCATGTGATAAAACATGAAGAGATTATTTTGACTGCTACTAATGAATTAAAATATCTATTGCTGGAGTAAGTATATTTTAGGGAATTGAGAGACTCTGCAGTAGCTTGGAAGAATTGTGAGTGGCAACGGAGGTGCGGAGAAGCTATACTATGAGTAAGCAATATGCCTTTTCAAAAGGAGAAAGACTCGTGGACTCCTGTGCAAACTTGATGTACCCCTTTGTGAAAGACAGCCTCTGGGTCCTAGGTTTCTCACCTATAGATTCAGAGGTTGAATCGCATGAATCTATGGATGCTTTGTGTTCTAACAGGCTATGAATGTGCAAGCTTATCCAGAGTTGGCATCTGAGCATTGAGAAAGGGAAGGGAAGAGTTAATTCATAGGGTCCAACAATAGTTTATGAAAAACAAATATCACCAGCCTAACCTCATTTCCTTTTGTCAGAGAGTCTCTAGTCTTGAATTGTCAGGGAAACGCCAGGGTCATCACACATCTGGAGCTCAGCAAAAGGTTGTTATATTTAATGAGCACCTACTATTCATTTAACATCAATTAATAGATACTTATTAAGCATCTACTGAGTTTTAGAAATGGCAGTAGATAAGTGGTTTCTTAAGAAACTAGTTGCACAAACTTGATCATGGAACAATGTAGAAGGTGTGAAGGAAGCACATTTGAGGGGCCACTTAAGTCTGTAATGAGACATTACAGGAGATTTTCTCTAGGAAATGGCAAGTTTATAGACACATGAAAGACTGAGGTATGAGATGAGGAAGAATATTTCAGGAAGAAGATCTGAAGTGTCAAAAGTTAGAACAGAGCTAACATGTAGAAGAGCAGTGCTTCTCAAGCCTTAATGTGCACATGTATCACCTGGGGAATCTTGTTATAATGCAGATTCTGACTCTAAAAGTCTGGGTAAGTCTGAGATTCTGCATTTCCAACAAGCTCGCATGTAATGTTGATCCTACTGGCCTGTGGGCCTCACTTTGAGTAGCACCAATGTTAAGTGCATGCACACAAAGAAAGGTAAGGGAGAGTGCTAAAGAGGTAGGCACAGGTTAGATCATACTGAGGGCTTTGAACTAATATTTCAAGTGCATTCAGTAGGGGCAAGACATAATTTGCTTTGGCAGCATTGAGAATGAGTTGAAGTAAGCAAATCTGGAAGTAGTTGAACTTTGTTCAGTTGAGAGTTGAGAGGATCTTGCATAAACTCCTAGAGAGATGATGGAAGTTTGGACCAAGAAGGTGGCATTCGTGGAGATGAGAAGAAATGAATGGATTCAAAGGGGGAATTTAGGAGTCTAGATTGATTGGACTTGATAATGACGAACTTAGTATGTGGACTGAAGAAACAGAAAAGGTTAAGAATGAGACCCTAACAATTAGGGGGCTCAGCTTGGACAGTGGGAGGGAGGTTAATTTACTGAATGGGAAAAAACAGTAGAATGAGAGGTTTTGAGGGAAACTATGCTTCGCACACTTTTAGACATGCTGAAATGGAAGTGTTAACAGAACAACAATGTAGTGATGTCCAGTAGGCAGATGAATAAGCACACCTTGCATTCAGAAGAGTATGAGTTAAAGATATCAACTTAGGAGTCATTAGCATAAAAAGAGTAAAGAAAAGGTTAAAAGCAAATGAGATTCCCCAGAGGAAGATTGGATCTGGAAGCCGTCCTCAAATGCTTGAAGAGCTGTCATGTGTTTAAGAATTATTTTGTGTGTTTCCAGATGAAAGAATCTGGATTAATAAGAGGATATTACAAAGAAGTAGACTTTGATTCTTTATAGGGGAAGAAATGGTATTACCTGACTCATAATAGCACAGGTTACTTTATGAGGTAGTGGGTTCCTTTTTTATGGAGGTATTCAAATAGAAGATAAAAATCTACTTCTGAGGGATGTTGGAAAGAACTTTCATATGTCTGGTAAGGGGTGGGACTAATGGCCCCAGAACCAGTGATTTCAAAGTTGCATTACAAGAGTAGAGCAGGGACGGGGGGACTGGAACGAAATTTTTTAAAAACAGATTCCAAAATTCTCATACTAGGAAATTGATTCCATAGATCTAAACACAGCCCTGGAATTCCTTAGCTCTCCTGAGAAAATAATCTGTTATGTACTAGGTTATAAGACTTTAAGCAGGCTTTTCAGGAAAAACTTTGTAGGCCAGAAGGGAGTGGCATGATATATTCAAAGTGTTAATAGAAAAAAACTTCCAATCCAGAATACTCTACATAGCAAAGTTATTATCCAAAACTGAAGGAGAGATAGTATTCCAGACATACAAAAGCTAAACTGGCCTTATAAGAACTGTTAAAGGAACTTCTGAAATTAATAAGAAAAGGCCCTAATTAGTAACAAGAAAACCCCTGAAAGAATAAATTTTCACTAGAAAGGTAAATATATAGTAAAGGTAGTAGACTACTTACTTGTCAGGTGATTGAACATCATCTCATGCACCAAAAGGTTGCCAGTTCAATTCCTTATATAGAAATAGGTTGAAATAAGCAAATTTGGAAGAGGTTCAGTTGAGAGTTGAGAGGATCTTGCATAAACTCCTAGAGAGAGGATGGAAGATGAAGGCTTATTATGTGTAATCCTTGTCACCACAAAGCCAAACCTATAGTAGATACTCAAAAGATAAAGATAAATGGATATAAGCATCTCCCTAAAGAAAGTCATCAAATCACAAAGGAAAAGAGTGAGAAAATAAGAAAGGAAGAAAGGATCAGAAAGGA
This sequence comes from Myotis davidii, assembly GCF_000327345.1. NCBI lineage: Eukaryota > Metazoa > Chordata > Mammalia > Chiroptera > Vespertilionidae > Myotis > Myotis davidii. The sequence goes on from NW_006283631.1 coordinate 3,752,591, forward strand.
ACTACAGAAACAGCCAAAAAACAATTAACAAAATGGTAATAAGTACATACCTATTAATAATTACCTTAAATATAAATGGACTAAATTCTCCAATCAAAAGACAGAGTGGTTGACTGAAAAAACACACACAACAACATCCAACTAATGTTGCCTGTGTCTATGAATTTTTTTTACTTAATTCCTTCACATATTTCACCCACCCCCCTCAACACCTCTTCCCTCTGACAAACTTTAAAATTCTTTTTATAAATTTAATTTTTTGGCATGACATTGGTTAATAAAACCATATAGGTTTCAAATGTACAACTCTATAACATATCATTTGCATACTGCATTATGTGCTCACCACCCCAAGTCAAGTCTCTTCTTGCCACCATTTTTCCCCACTTCACCCTCTTCTACCTCCTCCCACCCTCTTTCCC
>NW_006283631.1:3753164-3756334 GCF_000327345.1 Myotis davidii
CTGAGCCTGTTTCTATTTTGTTAGCTTGTTTTGTTCATTAGATTCCACATATAAGTGAAATCATATGGTACTTGTCTTTCTTTCTAATTTTTAAATTTTATTTTATTTTTTCAAGTATTATAAATAGTAGTACATATGTCTCCTTTTTTTTACCCGCCATTGACCTTCCCCCATCCTCCCCTACCCCCCGGCACATGCCCTTCCCCCCTCCCCCCGTGTCCTGCCAACTGGCTTATTTCACTTAGCATAATGCTCTCTAGGTCCATCCATGCTGTACCCCTTTTTTACAGCAGTGTAGTATTCCATTGTGTAGATGTACCACAATTTTCTAATCCATTCATCTGCTGATGGACATTTAGGCTGTTTCCAAATCTTAACTATTGTAAATGGTGCTGCTATGAACATAGGGGTGCATATATCCTTTCTGATTGGTATTTCTGTTTTCTTGGGATATATTCCTAGAAGCAGGATCACTGGGTCAAATGGGAGTTCCATTTTTAATTTTTTGAGGAAACTCCATACTGTTCTCCACAGTGGCTGCACCAGTCTGCATTCCTACCAGCAGTGCACGAGTGTTCCTTTTTCTCCACATCCTCTCCAGCACTTGTGATTTGTTGATGATAGCCATTCTGACAGGTGTGAGATGGTACCTCATTGTTGTTTTGATTTGCATCTCTTGGATGATTAGTGACTTTGAGCATGTTTTCATATTCTCTCTTGGCCTTCTGAATGTCCTCTTTTGAAAAGTGTCTATTTAGGTTCTTTGCCCATTTTTTGATTGGGTTGTTTATCTTCCTTTTGTTAAGTTGTATGAGTTCCCTGTAAATGTTGGAGATTAAACCCTTATCGGAGATAACATTGGCAAAAACGTTCTCCCATGCAATGGGCTTTCTTGTTGTTTTGTTGATCAACACAATCCCCATTAAAATACCAACAGCCTACTTCTAAGACCTAGAACAAATTCTCCAAAAATTCATCTGGAATAAAAAAAAAAAGGCCCCGAATAGCTGCAGCAATCTTGAGAAAGAAGAACAATGTTGGAGGGATCACAATACCATATATCAAGCCATACTACAAAGCCAATGTTCTAAAAACCGCCTGGTACTGGCACAAGAACAGACATATATAGACCAGTGGAACAGAAGAGAGAACCCAAAATCGACACAAGCCAGTATGCTCAGTTAATATTTGACAATGGAGACCAAGACAGTCTCTTCAATAAATGGTGTTGGGAAAACTGGATAGACACTTGCAAAAAATGAAGCTAGACCACCAACTGACACCATACACAAAAATAAACTCAAAATGGATAACAGACTTAAACGTAAGATGGGAAACCATAAAAATCTTAGAAGAAGCCATAGGTAGCAAAATAGCAGACATTTGTCGTAGCAATATCTTTACCGATATAGCTCCTAGGGCAATGGAAACTAAAGAGAGAATAAACAAATGGGACTACATCAAAATTAAAAGCTTCTGCACAGCAAAAGAAAACATCAACAAAACATTGTATGGTACTTGTCTTTCTCTGACTGGCTTATTTCACTTAGCATAATACTCTTCTGGTCCATCCATGTCGTTATAAAAAGGAAGATTTCCTTCTTTTTTTACAGCCAAGTAATATCCCATTGTGTAAATGTACCATAGCTTTTTATCCACTCATCTACTGATGGGCACCTTGGCTATTGTAAATAACACTGCAATGAACATAGGGATGCATATAGTCTTTTGAATTAGTATTGTGGGTTTCTTTGGATATATTCGAAGATGTGGAATTGCTGGGTCACAAGGCAGTTCCATTTTTAATTTTTTTGAGGAACTCCATACTGTTCTCCACTGTGGCTGCATCAATCTGCATTTCCACCAATAGTTCACTAGGATCCCCTTCTCTCCACATTCTTGCTAATGCTTATTTGTTGATTTATTGGTGACAGCCATTCTGACAGTTGTGAGATGATATCTCATTGTGGTTTTATTTTAATTTTATTTTTGTACACAGCAGCTTTATTCAAAATAGACCCAAATGGAAGCACCTTAAATATCCTCAGTAGGTAAATGGATAAACAAACTGTTCCATGGTCCCACAATGAAATACTATATAGCCATGAAAAAGATGCAACTACTGATACATATCTGACAGCAGGGATGAATCTCAAAAATACAAGCCAGATACCTAAATGTACACATGAGGCTCGGGAACAGGCAAAGTAATTTATAGCAATACAAAGAGGACTGTTACATGGGTGAACACATTTGTTCTCATTGCAGTTTCAATTTGCATTTCTTGGATATAAGGATACACATACTGGAAGAGAAGAGATGGAAAAGGTATTGCATAAAAATGGAAACAAAAAGAAAGCTGGAGTAGCTATACTTAGATCAAACAACTGACTTTAAAAAAAGACCGTACTGAGACAAAGAAGGACATTACATAATGATAAAGGGGTCAATCCAACAAGAGGTTATAACATTTGTAAATATTTATGCACTCAACATAGGAACACCTAAATATATAAAGCAAATATTAAGACGTAAAGGGTGAAATAGACAGAAATACAATAATATTAGGGAACTTTAATACTCCACTTACATCAATGGATAGATCATCCTGACAGAAAATCAATGAAGAAATATCAGCCTTAAACAGCATGTTAGACCAGATGGACTTGACAGATATATACAGAATATTTCATCCAAATGCAACAGAATGCAATCTTTGCAAGTGCACATGGAACATTTTTCCAGGATAGATCATATGTTAGGCCAAAAGCAAGTCTTAATAAATTTAAGAGGATTGAAATCATATCAAGCATCTTAGTAGTAAACTTAGTAGTATGAAAGTAGAAATCAATTACACAAAGAAAACTGGAAAATTCACAAATGTGGAGATTAAACAACGTGCTGCTGAACAACCAATGAGTCAAGGAATAAATCACTAAGAAATGAAAAAATACCTCGAGACAAATGAAAATTGAATTGTAACATACCAAAATTTATGGGATGCAGCAAAAGCAGTTCTAAGAGGGAAGTCCATGTTAATAAATGCCTACTTCAAGAAATAAGAAAAGTCTCAAACAACACAACTTTACACCTAAAAAAATAAAACCACAAGAGAACAAATGAAGCCCAGAGTTAGTAGAAGGAAGAAAGTAACACAGATTAGAGGAGAA
>NW_006283631.1:3756352-3765196 GCF_000327345.1 Myotis davidii
TAAATAATGACACATTTGTAGCAAAACTCACTCAGAAAAAAGAGTGAATACTCAGAAATAAAAGAGAAGATATTATAACTGATACCACAGAAATAGAAAGGTTTATAAGAGATTGCTATGAGCAATTATGTGCCAAAATTTGACATCCTAGAAGAAATGGATAAATTCCTCAAAACATAGAACCTACCAAGACTGAATCATGAAGAAATAGAAAATATAAAGAGAATAATTACTAGAAAGGAAATTGAATCTGTAATAAAAAATCCCCTAACAAAAAGAAGTCCAGGACTAGACACTTCACCAGTGAATGCTGCCAAACATTCAGGGAAGAATTAATACCAGTACTTCTCAAACTCTTCAGAGAAAGAGAAGAGGAGGGGCGTTTTCCAAATTAATGTTAGGAGAATAGCATTACTCTGTTACCAGAGAAGGATGCCACAAGAAAAAAAAAACCCACTACAGGCCAATATCCCTGATGAACATTGATGCAAAAATTCTCAACAAAATATTAGCAAACCAAATTCAACAATACATTAAAAGGATAATACATCATGGTCAAGTGTGAGCTATTCCAGGGATTAAAGGCTAGTTCAACATCTGCAAATTAGTCAATGTGATACACCACATTAAAAAAATAAAAGATAAAAAGCATATAATCATTTCAGTTGATGCAGAAAAAGCATTTGACAAAATTCAAAATTGATTTGTGATAAAAATGCTCAACATAGTAGCTATAGAGGGAATGTACCTTAACATAATAAAGGCCATAATAAAACCCACAGCTAACATCATACTCAATGGTGAAAAGTTGAAAGCTTTTCCTCTAAGATCAGCCTCTTTAACAAATAGTGCTGGGAAAACTGGACAGCCATATCCAAAAGAATAAAACTGGACCACTATCTTACACTATACACAAAAATCAACTCAAAATGGATTAAAGGCTTGAACAAAAGACCTGAAACCATAGAACGCCTAATAGAAAACATAAGTGAGAAGCTCTTTAACATTGGTCTTGGTGATGAGTTTTTTAATGTGACACCAAAAGTGAAACAAAAGCAAAAATAAGCAAATAGGACTACATCAAATTAAAAAGGTTTGAACAGCAAAGAAAACCATCAACAAAATAAAAAGGCAACCTGTGAATGGGAGAAAATATTTGCAAATCATATCAGACAAGGGGTTGATATCCAAAATACATAAAGAACTCATCTAACTCAATAGCAAAAAATTAAACAATTCAATTAAAAGGTGGCCAGATGATCTGCATAAACATTTCCCAAAAAGGACATACAGATGGCCAAAGGATATGTGAAAAGATACTCAATGACTAATCATCAGGGAAATGCAAATCAAAACCACAAAAATACATCACTTCATACTTGTTGGAATGGCTATTATGAAAAAGACAAGAAATAACAAATGTGGAAAAAAAGGAACACTTATGCACTATTGGTGGGTATATAAAACAATATGGAGATTCCTTACAACATTAAAAATAGAACCATCATGTGATCCAGCAATTCTGTATATATATGCAAGGAAAAAGAAAGCATTAACTCAAAAAAATATATACATCCCATGTTCAGTGCATTGCTATTTACAACAGCCAAAGTATGGAAACATCCTAAGTGTCCATACTAAGTGTCCATATAAAATATATATATTTTAGAGACCCGGTGCATGAAATTTGTGCACTTGGAGAGGGGGGGGTGTCCCTCAGTCCAGCCTGCACCATCTCCAATCTGGGACCCCTCCAGGGATGCTGGCTCCCAACCGCTCACCTGCCTGCTTGCCTGATCACCCCCTAACTGCTCCCCTGCCAGCCTGATCAATGCCTAACTATTCCCTTGCCAGCCCGATCGCCCCCAACTGCCCTCCCCTGCAGTCCTGGTTGCCTCCAACTGCCTTCCTCTGCAGGCCATCTTGTGGCCACATGGGGGCGCTATCTTGTTTGTTGGAGTAATGGTCAATTTGCATACTGGTCATGACTAATTAGCATATCAGGGATAATTAGCATATCCCTCTCTTATTGTGTTGGAGTGATGGTCAATTTGCATACTGATCATGACTAATTAGCATATATGGTCATGACTAATTAGCATATCTAGTTGTGACTGTGAGAGCATCATGACCAACTTGCATATTATCCTTTTATTAGTATAGATATATGAGTTATATATATATATATATGGAATATATGTATATATAATGAAATTGTGGTACACATGTATATATATATAATGGAATATTAACCAACCATAAAATATGATACCTTGCCATTTGTGACAACATGGCTGGACCTCCCAGGCATTATGCTAAATGAAATAAGTCAGACAGAGAAAGACAAACACCTGATTTCAAATGCTTGATTTCTCTTATATATGGAATCTAAACAAACAAACAAACTTAGAGACACAGAGAAAAGATTTGTTGTTGGTTGCTAGAGGCAGGAGGTGGGGAGTGGGAGAAATGGGTGTGGGAGAAATGGGTGTGGTTTTTTTTCATCAAAAAGATGAAAAAAAAACAACCCCAACCCTCTTTAGAGTATTCTATGTGCAACTGGGTTCTTAAACTTGGACTCAGTTGCCTACCATCTCTGAATTTTTGAAGTAACCTTTAATCATCCCAGAATCCTAATATATATATTTGTGGAGAGTCCAAAGCAGCACCCTCCCAGCATCATGATGAAACATTTCTAGTTTTCCAGCTCCCATTTTCTGGGCACAAGTTCCTTTTGCACATGCCACCTAGTGGGTAGGCAACCATCACATGCTTTCTCTGTGCGGAAGAGACGGTGTGCTGGGCTTTACCAGAGGGCTTGTTAATGGGAAAGCCATGCCATTGACAAACACGGGTTCAGAGGCACAGAGGTCAGCCAGCTTTTCCTTAATTGAAGAAAAAGCAAACATGCCTGTTCCTTGTATAAACACTGATATTTAACATTTAACTCAACCCTCATGATTCATTAAGAAAAGGAAATTCAATAAAGTGGGGCAGATGTGACTACAGGAAAACCTACCTCCCATGAATCTGGTTGTTTCTAGGGCCTTGAGCAAAAGAGAAATCAATTTCTAAAATAAAATTCTAAATGTAGATAATAACCATCATTATAAACATAAGTTTTTAATGTTTCTGTCTTTTCTATCTTATACAATGTGGTGTGTGTGTGTGTGTGTGTGTGTGTGTGTGTGTGTTTTATTTTCAGTCCCTTGGACTACTTACTAAAAAATCTCATTGTGTGTGAGCTTTAAACTCTTGGGTCAAAAAGTGAATAGTGATGGCTAAGATCCTAGTTATTTCTGATATGCAAAAACAAAACAACTGATTTTTAGGAGGCACATTTTTTTCGGGTCAGAATTGGTGGGAAATGAAGAAGGCACAATAAATTGGCAGCAGAGAAGAGGCAGAAAATAATAGAAAACAGACATGAGAACTGGAAAAACACAGCCGTCTGGGACCATTTAGTGAAGGGGCAGACAGTTCTACACACCTCCACAGTCCCTGGGGCCTCCCTGGTCAAAGGCCATAATCTATTTTACAAAGCTTTCCATCCAAATAACATTTAGAATATGCTACTAAATAGTGTTTGTGCCTAAAAGGCATAAAAGGTGGCTTAGAGGCAGTAAACAAGGGTGCTTGGGAGGAGAGAGGCATGTTGGGATTAAAAAAAAAAAAAAAACCCAAGAGATTTTGAGAGGGAGATGGAAATGAGAATTGGTTGACAATAGTATTTGCATTCTCTAATGTTACACAGCTCTGGGCATATTGCTTTAAACAATTAGTTGTGGGCAAATTATAAAGAAATTGCTAAGTACAGTCACACACTGAAAAGTAGTGAAGCTGAAATGTAACAGTTTTTGCCTGACTTGGGACCTAAGAAATGCGAGAGTGGCAGGTTTCATACCAGCGTTTCCAAGGCTGCCCCCTGGAATTATGGGCAAGTGCCCCACCCTTTCCTCTCCCAGCCCAGCCTTCATCTCCCTGAGCCAAATAAATACCCCTGGGGTCATTTTCCTTTTCCCTCACTTCAGTGCAATTAGGGACAAGAGGGTGTGAGCCTGGAAGATGAAGGCCGACAGCTAAAGTCTGAAGGACTCTGTCAAGACAAGGACTGTGATGCCAGCCTACCAAGAAGCAGGTCAGAGACTTCATACAGAAATAGAAGCAATCCCCCGAACTGACGGTTAGTAAAGTGACAGTGAATGGAGCCATGCCAACAGTCCGTCTACAACGTGACCTCGAGGACCATTTAAAATGATGCTCCCTGGTTCCTCCATGGTTTGGATGGTTTTGTGCAAGTTGTGTCTTCCTAGCTAACCGTGCAAATATTTTAAAGAACGTGATTAGGATTATAATTCGTTGTAGTTAATTATTCCTTTGTTTCCACCGGCAGAACATCAAACTCAACAGAGTTCTTAGTTGCTCTAAAAATGTACATGAGGTACTTTTTGTTCAATCCTCGTTCAGAAACTCAAAATCCAGGGCAGCAAAATTGGAAGGGATCTTAGGGCCTGGTGAACAGGATGCAAAAAGTGCAGAGGGTATCAGGCGTACAGTGAAATGGTCAAATATCTGATGTGTCAAGTACCCAATGTTCTCGTTTTATTTCCAGAGGGAACTCTGTTATAAATGAAAGTGCGTCAGGATACTCTGTGACTCACTTATGCCAGAATTAGAATATTTTAGTGTAGTTGGGGATTCATTGTTAGAGTGAAAAGTAATGATTCTTCTCTTGCTTTCTGTCTTCCCCCTTAAGCTCTTTTCTTTCCTCCTCCTACCTCCCCTCTCTTCTCAGGGTTTGTTTTCCCCCCCACTTTTGTTAATCAATTTGTTCAGTCCAGAAACAAAAATCTAGGTCGCTGATTCAAGACCCTGATGTGACATGAGCAGACTTGAGTTGCATGGGTGGTGGCTGTATAGAGCATTAACCCAAAGAGAGCTGAGATGGCCAGACCTTAATGCTATGCCAAGGAGTGTGAGCTCTCTCAACTAATGAACAATAGGAAATCATTTAAGATTTCATATGCAATGCAAGTTACTATGTTAGACTTAAATTTTATAACTTTAGAAACTTCATTCATACAATTGAGATGTTACTTTAATTCATGCTTTGTTATATCAATTAATAAGTACTACATACAATGTAATAAAGTTTTCTTTTTGACTTCCAATTTTCCATGGTATTTCTACATCCCACATCCTGAAATTCTCCATGTAATTGTTAACTATGATAATGCTAGAAAAATCTGCAGCACTTGGATTTTGTTATCAATAATTTGCTAAAAAAAATGGTAAAGACTGTTTCTATTGTTGAAAAGAATGATTTCTCAGGGCATCATTAATGGATTCGATGCAGCTCTTTGGTTGCAGAGAAGCAGCAAAGTTTAGTGGGAATGACATGGACTTTGGCCTCAGCTGGGCCTAGTTCTGTATTTTCTATGTGACTCTAGGTGAGTCTCATATGTTATCTCAGATTCATTTTAAAAAAACTATAAAGTTGGGACCACAGGACCATTTTGAGGATGACATAAAATTATTCACATCAAGCACTTAGCACAATGTTTGGTGTGTAGTAACAGTGATGATGATGATGGTGATGGTGATGATGATATTAGTGAGGATTATGGTGGACCTTCTGAAAGCTAGTGTGATATCAGTGGTTAACAAAATAGATTCTGGAGCCAGACTTCTTGGGTTCAACTCCTGGTTCTACCACTTACTTGCTATGTAGTCTTGAGTGTATTCGTTATATTGCTTCATAACAAAGTGCCTTAAAACAAAGTGCTTAAAGCAACATATTATCTCTGGGTTTTTGTCGATCACGAATTGAGAAATGACATAGTTGTATCCCCTGCTTCATAGTCTCTCAGACGACTATAACTGCATTGGCCCAAGGTCTGTGATTTCATCTAAAGCTTATGTGGGAAGGATCCACTTCCAATCTCATTCATGTGATTGTTGGCAGTTTTATTCTTTGAGGACTGTTGGATTGAGAGCCTAAATTTCTTTATTTTAAAAAAATATTTTATTGATTTTTTTTTTTTACAGAGAGGAAGGGAGAGGGATGAGAATTAGAAACATTGATGAGAGAGAAATATCGATCAGCTGCCTCCTGCACACCCCCTACTGGGGATGTGCCCACAACCAAGGTACATGCCCTTGACTGGAATCAAACCCCGGACCCTTCAGCTCGCAGGCTGACGCTCTATCCACTGAGCCAAACCAGTTAGGGTGAGAGCCTAAATTTCTTGCTGACTATTGGCTGAAGGCTGCCCTCAATTCCTTGCCCCAAGGGCATTTCCATCAAAGCCAGTGGAAAAGAGTCTGCTAGTGAAACAGATGTCACAGGCCTTTAGAACCTAGCCATGTAAGTAACATCCCATCACTTTTTTTTCTGTATTCTACTCATTAGAAGTAAATCCTTAGGTCTGGCCCACAAATTATGACTACCAATTGGGGGCCACATAAGAAGCCTGCTCCATAGCAAGTTACTTAATCTCTCTGTACCTCAGTTCTTCCAACCGTTAAATGGGATTAACAATCATAACTAATTAATAGGGCTACTGCACAGAATAAATAAGCTAATATTTGTTATGTATCTGTGCCTGTCACACAGTAAGCACTAAATGAATGTTTGACTTTTATTTTTAAATGGCAATTTATGGCTGTTTTACCTGTTATGAAAGCATTGGCCTGATCTGCTTAACAGGCCTTGTCACTTTGTGTCAAAAGATGGATGTTGAATTACCAGTGTAGCAGCAGAGTTCAGGGTAAGAGGGTGGCTTGGGGACACCATGGGAACACTTTAGAATGAGGCTCAAGTTCAAGTTCTGTTTTTCTCTTAACAAGATGTGTAGTTTGGGTAGGTCACTTTATCTCTCTAGGTCACTGTGCTTTTTATCTGCAAAATGAGTGCTTCAGGCCTTATCAGGAGTGATATTCATGATATTTAGCAACTGCTTGGGGTCAGGCCCTGGCCAGTCAGCACAGAGGCTGCCCTCAGCATGGTGAGGCCATGCTTGTGTGGACTGGCTGTGTGACAGCCTGCAGAAGCTCTCTTTACCACCCCTCCTAGCCCCAGACATCTATGATCCCATGATCTAGTTCCAAATCACTTGTAATAACTTTGTGGTTCGCACAGCCCTTTAGTTTTGTTTTTCTTATTTTTATGGCTTTACCAAAGTGGTTTATAAGCCAGTATACTAGAACTATCTAAATAAAAGGCCACTTAATATGATATGATTACTCTGTTCTGTGGGTTTAGACGGTGTGAGCAAATGTATCCAAATAGAATCATAGTATTTGGCTCGGCAGCTAATCCTATTACGTATGTTTTTAAAACTCAACAAATGTTGTTTCAGACTCATTACCAGAATAAAAAATTTAGTCTGTGTTCATTTCTGGCAGACCTTCTGGATACTCCTCAAGAAGCCCACATACGCCTTCAAACAATAATGTCACCAGCAAGGTAGCGATGTCCTTGCTCGGTGTCTGTTGTTTCCCAGACTCCCTGCGTGACCTGCCTCTTCCCTAATGCTTGCTAAGTACCTGATACTTTCCTATGCAGGAAGCTTATATGGACTAATTAACATTTAATGAGAGGAAACCAACTGATTAGAATGCTTTTCGTGGTACTTTAGCTAATAAATGTTGTATATACTTTTGACTGCATCTAGTCAGCATGTGGCTACCCCCTCCTGACTGCACACCCACTCCCCCCCCTCCAACTTTTCTTTCACAGCTTTGCCATGCTCTAGGGCTTTCTGAAGTAACCTGGCTGAACAGTTTGCCTTAGTTAATTTGAGGAGAGTTTTGAACCAAATTATTGAGATAAATATTTTGATTAAATTTTGCTTAGAGCAGTATGTCAATGAAGCTTCTGAATCTAAATCAAGGCCAAATCATTCCAACCATGCTTGATGGAGAACAGCAAGAGTTTGATGAAAAGAAAAATCTGCCCTGCAGAGTCCCAGGCAGCTGAAAATGATTTCGCCTGTGTTTATGAAGGCAATTAGGGTTGCACTAGTGCGGCTCTGGAGGCTCAAAGGGAGGGGTGGGGATGTGTAACTTCAGAGGCTCAGGCATTTCCCCTGGAATATCTGGATCTAGTCATTCAATATCTACGAGTGGCTTCTGATTTATGGGTAGGACCCTTGGATAGGACAGATTAAGGCCTTCTATATCAGTGGTCTCCACATTTTTTGGTCAGGTGTTATTATGGGTAAAAGATTATTGAGCAGCACCCCCAATCTATTCATAAACTATCTACATGTAGTTCAGTAATTTGTTGATATCTGAAAGAACAATGCACAGTTTGGTTAAGGTGCATCATTGATGATAGTTGATAACCCCACATTTAAAAAAATATATATCTTTGTATTGATTTCAGAGAGGAATGGAAAAGGAGAGAGAGATAGAAACATCAATGATGAGAGAGAGTTATTGATTGGCTGTTTCCTGCATGCCCCACACTGGGGATAGAGCTTGCAGCCTGGGCATGTGCCCTGACCAGGAATCAAACAGTGACCTCCTGGTTCATAGGTTGATGCTCAACAACTGAGCCATGCCAGCTGGGCGATCACTCCATGATTTAGAGTCCTGATGATTTATTTTGTACTTGAGTACCTTCTCACAGTTTTCTTAAGTTGTGGTTGGGATCAAAACAAACGTAAAAAATATCAAAGGTAGGACATGGCTTGTCATTTTTTTTTTTGTTGTTTACCTGTGCTTGCCTCATTAGGGCTATCGTCAGAATTAATTAAAGATAGGATTGATTTTGTTAAAGACAGGTAACAATTGGTTTTGTTAAAACCAGCATGATGGTTAATTTTGTGTGTCAATTTG
>NW_006283631.1:3767270-3789818 GCF_000327345.1 Myotis davidii
CACAATCACTAGTAAGCAGTCACTATCCAGACAAAACCAAAAACACACACACACACACACACACAACTTGTAAAACAATACTTTTTCTATTACATATGATACCCTTTGATATTTTCTATTATATTGTATTTCACTTAAAAGTACTGGTTATCCATATTAAATTAATTCCACAATCTGGCAGAGTGAAGAACACTATTCTGGATTGTAAGCCTGAATATCCCATTAATTATCATAGCTAGAGAACAAGGCCCTGCCTACAGTGATCAGGATCTGGGATGCCAGAGAGCACTTTCTGGAGAGCATGTGTGGGAAAAAAATCTTTTTAAAAATATATTTTATTGATTTTTTACAGAGAGGAAGGGAGAGGGATAGAGAGTTAGAAACATTGATGAAAGAGAAACATCGATCAGCTGCCTCCTGCACACCTCCTATTGGGGATGTGCCTGCAACCAAGGTACATGCCCTTTACCAGAATCAAACCTTTCAGTCTACAGGCCTGTGCTCTATCCACTGAGCCAAACTGGTTAGGGTGAAAAAAAAATTTGATGGGACCAGAGATAGCAGAATTCTGTGATACCACCTGCATAGTATAAGGTCCCACCTGGGATGAGACCCAATGTTCAAACATTTACTTTCAACACAAGCAGCCTTAAAATTAAGGCAGGACAAAACTAAACATAGAATCCTGATGCTTAGTGAATGCTTCTCCTTATCTCCCCCAACATGTACCAGTTGTGACACAGAATGCCTTTCTCGTTGGCTGTGCTTCATACCTCATATCTCCCCGCCCCATCCAACTAAGGAACTGGTATCTCAGACTGCAGATATACTATATTAAGAAAGTGACCTATGGACCAATGAAACTGGAAAATTGCTCCTGTAGGGTGGATCATGGGTATACATTATTCGGGCTCATATATTTACATTGCAGTGTAAACACACAGTCCCTCATAGTTGATTATTCAGAACTTGCTTGGTATTAGAGTGGTACTGAGTTTCCACATGGAATTAAGGTTGAGAGCCTTATCAATAAGGGAAGACAAACTACTGAAAGACTTCAAATATACATTTTTGCTCTATGCAGAGAAATCCCGAAGGTAATAAATCCCATACATACCTCCAAATCATATAGTGCAGGTAAAATGAGTTGTACAGCCATTTAATCTGGAAATAACATTTTTTAAACACTCCCTGCCCTCCCAGCTCCTAGTCTTAGAAGAACAGAGTTTATTTTTCCTATTGTGGCTATAGTTTACTATTTTGAATGTTAAAGTAGCCTGCTTTATACATGAGTTTCTGATTTCCTAATCTTTAGAAGCCCAATATGTAATAAACTAATAGGTGAGAGGCAACATAAAACAAATCCCAAATTCTATGTATATTAATGGCAGCAGCATGCATAATGAATATAAATTAGCTTTTGTTTAACAAAAGTTGACTTTCAGGTATATGTTTAATAAGTAGATGACTTATGTCAATAGAAAGAGTCAGAGGTAAAATTGTAAGTGACTGAGATGATCAACCCCATGATGTAATGAGCAGAGACCCTGAGCATGTGACATACATCACTATAGGCTCTGGGACCCTACAATGTACCATAAGGCAAATGCTTAAGTTAGATCATTCTAATCTCCTTTTTATATTAGAGACTAGAGTTCTGGTGCACAAAAACTCATGCACTCGGGGGTCTCTCAGCCCAACCTGCATGCTCTCACAATCCGGGACCCCTTGGGTAGGGTCCAGTCCCATCACAGCATGGCTCTGGTTCCCCAGGCCTGTGGGCGAGGGGTAGTGGGGAGACCCAGAGGCCAGTCTGATGGCAGCATGGCTCCATTCCCACAGCTCCCTTCTGCCCCTGTGCCATGGGCAGCCAGGGCCACAGCACCCTCCTGCTGCCGTGTCACGGGCAGCCAGGACCCAGGACCAACTTCTGTCACGCCACCAGGATCCAGGACTGACTTCTGCCACGCTGGCCGGAACCCAGGACTGACTTCCACCATGCCGGCCAGGACCCTAGCGTGGTGTTCGGTTGTCCATCTGAACGTTTCAGTCATGACAGACCCTGGCTCTTTATATATTAGGATAATGTCATTTGAAATTGGTACTAACTGTTTAACCATGCTAAATGTCTCTTTTTAGGCTGACTTTACTTGGTCCAAGTTAACCTGGAATTCCTAGGACTTTGCTTTTATGATTAACAGCATTACATTCACAGTTAAACTGGCTAAACAAAAGCTTTCTCTAGCCCCCTACCCTGATGAAAACAGCACAGGCCACTGTGGTCTTTATCAACAACATAATTATCATAAGAACTGTGGTCTCTTCAGTTTAAGCTGAGAATCACACAGACCTCCTTCCCTTGCCTTTCAGAATCTTCATGGAAAAATAAAATAACTTGGAGGGGTAGCAGTTGATAATTAAAATTTTAATAGTATGATAAAAAGACATTAATATGTATTTTATCAATGAGCCTTTCAAGTATCCAATTTAAGAAGTGAAAATGTAAGTTCAATGTTATTATTTTATTATGCCTTTGCTCTTAAATATCCATTCATCTATGTATTCACTTATTCACAGATATTTATAAAGCCTACAATAGGCTAGGCTCTGTTCTGAGTGCAAAAGTCATGTCAATGAACAAATAAGACCAAAATCCTTGTCCTCCAAGACCTTATATTTCAGCAGGCAAAAACAAAAAAAATGAGCAAATAAAATGTGAACTATGTTAGTGATAAAGCCTGAGAAGAAAAATAAAAAGGAAAGAGGGAGAAGTGGCAGGATGGGGCTTCACTTTTAGACACCATGTCCAGGGAAGAATTTTCTGAAAACAAGGCATTCAAGTAAAGACCTTAAGGAGGTGAGAGAGAGAGCCATATGATACCAGGGCAGAGAGTGGTCTAGGCAGAGGGAACATCCAAGTGCAAAGACTGAGGGGAAGCAGGCCTGGTATATCTGAGGAACATCAGGAATGCAAGGAGCCTAGAGTGGATCATGAAGGCGGTGGACTGGATGAGTGCAGTGGGAGAGAGATCACCTGGGGCTCTGTAGGAAAGGGAAGTACCTGGCCTTTTATGCTGAGTGTCACAGGGAGCTACTGGAGCATTTTGAGCAGAGAAATGATGAACACTCCGGCCACTTGTTGTGAATAGACCAGCTAGGAGCCAGTACAGCATTCTAGGAGAGATGATAAAGGCTTGGGCGTAGGTAGTGGCAGTGTGGGTGTGAGGAGTGGTTGGACGTTGGAAAGAGTTTGAAGGTAGAGCTGCCCAGATTTGCTAATGGATCAGATTTGGGCTGTGAGAGAGAATGAGAGGCATCATGCATGATGAGATGGGGGGGAGGGACAGAGTGGGGGAAGAAGGGAGGTCTCCTGCATGAAAAGGCTGTGGAAGGAGCAGGTTTGGGAGAAGCTCAGCTTTGGTGCTGTTAAAAGTGAGTGGAGATGTCAAGTAGGTGTTTGGCTATTTAAGTCTTCAAATCAGGGGACATTATGGTTTATCTCCAGGTGTTTTCAATCCTCCTGTGTTTTGGGCAATAGAACTGCTATAAATTAGGAGTTGGGCAGCTGTGTCCTCAAAGTAAAAAGGTCTAACCCAGTGGTGGCGAACCTATGACACGTGTGTCAGAGGTGACACACGAACTCATTTTTTTGGTGGATTTTTCTTTGTTAAATGGCACTTAAATATATAAAATAAATATAAAAAATATAAATCTTTGTTTTACTATGGTGGCAAATACCAGAAAATTTCTATATGTGACATGGCACCAGAGTTAAGTTAGGGTTTTTCAAAATGCTGACACGCCGAGCTCAAAAGGTTGGCCATCACTGGTCTCACCTCTGGTTAAAAAGTCAGGTTTCCTTTTCATAAAGAATGCCTTTTTGCAGGGTGCATTTCTTGGAATTCATCTTGAGAGCAGGCCTCCCTCACCCAGTTGCATAATCATAAGGTTCCCTTTCCCTGGTTCTTAGGGTTACTTCTGACAACAGCTATTTAAACTAGCATCTACTACTTCAGCTACGGACATAAAAGTCTATGACGTAAATTAGGCTCAGGGTGTTGTCTCCCTGTCCATGATGTGATAATTATGAGTTAGGTGATATGACTTCTTATCAGAACCTGTGAAGGGCTGTTCTGTGGATTTCTGCATGGTTTTGGCCAACTGCTAATTGAAATATAATTAACACCCCACAACTTGTCAGCTGTTTTGTTCTAAACAAAGCCAGCCAGGGCACCAAATGTGGGCATCTGAGGTGGCTGAGAATTCACACTCAGAAACATTAGAGAACTTGGGCTCAGCCCTTATGATAACGCACAGCACTAAGTGATTGCCTTGCTATCTTGAAAAGTGGATTTTTTTTCTTTTGTGTATGATAGGAAGTTGATGGATTATGTCTGTTGCAGAGACACAAGGAGAAAAAGGTGACTCAAGTCTCAAAATAGCTCTTTTGAAAGCATTAAGAGAAAGCATCTTTGACACAGACAGGAAGAAAGGGAGGAGGGGGCAGGAGTTGGTGACAAAATGTTCAGAGTGCGTTGGTCACCAGCATTGATTCATATTAAGTTATTGTCCTCTGCTAAGAATGACACCGTCCTTTGCTCTTATATTAACTTACAAAAACCCTCTAAAACTTTACAATTACCTGGAGATTAAATTGATTGTCCATTATCTGTATTTTAACAATCTTCTTGTAAGTGTTTCCTATCATTTTTTTTTTATCACTTCACACCCGGTTGGGGTTTGGAGTGGGTCATATGCACAGCTCTGTTTGATAATGTGGTGGTTGCATATCTGAATTCTCTATAAAAGTAAGGACATCAGTATTGAAGTAAGACAAGGAAGTCTCATTTAAGTTTACTTTAAATAGGCAACCAATATCTAAAAGAAACTTTAGTGGAAGAAATTATACCAATCACAACAGCAGTAAAAACCATTGCACATCTCAAATTAAAGTCAGTAAGAAATGTGCAGAAAGCATATAAAGAAATTCCAAAACTAATAAGGACATGAAAGGAGACAGTAAGTAAACAAAAAAACTCAATAATGTAAAGAGGAATGTTATTCCTAAATTAATCTATAAATTTGAAGCAATGTCAATAAAAATCCCACTAGAGTTTCTTTTCTTTGTGCATTGCTTGTTTATTTGGGCTCATTGAGAATAGTGAGAAAAAAATCAAAAAATACTATTGAGAGAGACTTGCTGTTCCCATACACTAAAATGTGTTATACAACTATAATAATGAAAACTGTGCTGTACCACCACAGACTATAAAGATTAGACCAATGGAACAGAACTGAGAGTCTAGAAACAGATCTAACTTTATATATGGAAATTTCATATATGACAAACCCATGACTTAAATCAATGTGGGAAATAGATTTTTCAATAAATAGTTTAAGAAAAACTATCTAGACCTCTGGGAAAAGAATAAATTTAAATTAATCAATCTTTCTTTTAACGGCAAAATGAATCAAGGATTTAAACATTAGAAATAAAAGGAGTAATAGAAGCAAACATGAGGTTTGTTTACAATTTTGAAATGATGAAAGCCTTTCTAAGCAAGAGAATAGACCCAGAAGCCATAAAGTTAAAAGTTAATAAATTCCACTACCTAAAAGTTGAATTTTCTGCACAGCAAAAGTATCATCATCAAAAAGACCAACCAAAGAAACATTTAAAACACATGTTACTGACCAATGATGAATTTTCTTAATATGTAAGGTATAAATGATGACACCTACGACAGTGGAATATAATGGAATAGATCTTTATGTGTGAACATGCAAGCTTCTCATTGACCCACTGCTATGCACTTAAAAGCAGATTATAAACACCAAGTAGAGTGCAAAACAGTGTACAGAGAGCCCTCAGGAAGTGTTACTCATACAAACGTTCACAATGGTTTTTATTAAGTGGGAGGAATTTAGGTAATTTTTACTTTATCTCTTATACTTCTTAAATTAAGTCAGAGCATGTGTCATTTTATCCCACCTACCAATTAAATGAATCCTGTTGCAGACATTAAAAATGATGTAGAAAAAAATGGAATATCATGAAAAGATACTTACAATTTATTAGAGAAAAAGAGGTTACAAATGAATATATACAACATTCTCGTTTTTCTGAATAAAGTGTAGAAATGTATATCCACACATACATTTGTGCCTGAGAAAAATTAGCTCAATATGGCAATCTCTGTGTGGTGGGATTTGGGTGACTTTTTAGAAGGAATTTTCTATATGTTCTTCAATGAAGTTGTATCCATTTTTTAATGGGAGTTATTACAGCTATCTATTTTTTAAAATTTAGGGGTAAACATGTCAAAATGGTGTTATCATATATTAAAATGTGTTACCATATATTAAAATATATTTAGGCTTACTATGAAAAAAATCATTCTCTCTTTAGTTACTTCTTAACTCAATATTTAAAGGCCAGGTTACAGATGGTGAGAATGGAGTTGGATTACAGATGGTGAAACCTGCATGACGGAAAGGTTTCCCATGACTCCCAGACCCACTATCAGAGGGTTAGTCATTATGAAGTTAAATCCTTCCCATTTACACTAATAAAAGGGTAGTATGCTAATTAGACCAGATAGGCTGGACGTCTTCCGGACGTCATTCCAGACATCCTTCCTGACAAAGCCGGGGCTCAGGTGGCACTGCCCAGGTTCCTGGGTGCCTGCGGCCGGCTGGAGGAGGAAAGCCTGGGTCCTGGGTGCAGGGCCAAGGCAGAGGTGGTTAGGGGCGATCAGGCAGCCAGCCAGGCAGAGGGGTTAGAGGCAATCAATCAGGCAGGCAGGCGAGCAGTTAGGAGCTAGAGGTCCCAGGCTGAGGGACCCTCCCCCTCCCCATGCACGAATTCTATACACCAGGTCTCTAGTTGTATTAATAAAAACAAAAACCGAAGTGCCCTCTGTGGGGTACAGATACAATTGTCACTTGGATGAATTCCCTGACCTATGTTGACAACCATATGTGCAGGCAAGCTTCCACATCGAACGGTGAACTAAGCTATCTCAAAAATCCAGGGTCACACCAGCCTTTCTCAGCCTCTTGAGCCAAGAGGAATAAAGGGTTAAATTGTTCATCAAAACTGCAAAAAAAAAAAAAAGACCTGGAGTTTGTTTTCACACAAAGCCCTGAATCTCTCTCTGTGATAAACTGGCATTTGAACAGTAGAAGCCCTTTTTATAAAGAACCATGGGTTTTCAAGTTCTGATTTTGCTTCTGATTTGTTTTTCATTATTTCCTGAAGCTATTGATGTTTCAGAGGCTGTGGGGAAAGTGAGAAAGCCCTGAGAGAGTTTCGGGCTTTGAATTTTGGAACTCAACCATTCAGAAGTTCATACTCATGTTCACACAAACAATG
Source organism: Myotis davidii (assembly GCF_000327345.1). Classification (NCBI taxonomy): domain Eukaryota; kingdom Metazoa; phylum Chordata; class Mammalia; order Chiroptera; family Vespertilionidae; genus Myotis; species Myotis davidii. The sequence goes on from NW_006283631.1 coordinate 3,774,646, forward strand.
TCAAGGGGTCACTTTGGCCAATGAAGTGTTTTGTACACGGGCTGGAGCTTGGGTCCTGTGTACATTTGCCAAAGCAGCCTTTCACCCCTTCCCTACTTCCTCTTTTCTCTCTTTTTCCCTTTACATCAACATGTTGTAGCCTGTGACACCAGCTAAATTAATCACTCACTGCACTCAGGGAAGTCACCGCAGGATACAGAATAACAAAGACAACAAAATTATTGCAAGGCTGGAGAGAAGGGACTGGCTTGTGAATAGAGCCAGCACACCCTCACCAGCTGTGTCCTCACAGGGGCTGCAGCAGGCAGATTAAACTGGGGCTGTTTTTGTCCTATTTTTGTGGACTCAAGAATGGCCACAATACAGTGCCACGGACCCCTGGTGAAGGGAAATCCCTTCAGAATGCTCAGCCTACTGTCAGAACAGAGGCTTACCTGAGCTTCAGGATTAACCAGGGGCATTCTCTTCGGGTTCCCCTTGGGCAAGCTCTGCTTGGGCAGATCCAGCTGAGTGATTGCTGAGCAGCCAGGATCCAGAACATATGGGGTCCTTAAGACAGAGCCAGCAGGGAAATCTCCCAGCAGCCAAGAAGACGTGGCCTGAGTCCTAGTGAGCCAAGACACAATAGCCCAAGAAAAAGGCAGAGAGGATGGGGGATGTCAGCTCTTTTGCCCTAAAGGAAAAGGAACCCCTGGAGACAGGGCAGAGTGGTGAGTTCACCAATATCCCATTAATGAATTAATGGACAGATGCCAACTTACAGGGGGCTGTCCGAGAGTGACCTAGAGCTCTGCTGGACTTTTCCTGTTAAACTTATCTCCCAACAACTTAGATAAAAGCAAAGAAGGCATGCTCATGAAGCTAGCAGTGGACATAAAACTGAGAGGACTAGCAAGGATACAGCATGACAGCATTAAGGTACAAATGCTCATTAAAGCCACAAACAAGAAGTCAAAAATAACAAGGGAAAATATAATGAGGATGATAATAAATATGTATTTTACAATTATAAACAAAAATTTAAATATGAGCTACTGCATAGGGGGTCAGAAAGCCGGTTGAATGAAGATAGAATGAGGGAGATTTAATATACCAGCAAAGTCACTCCAAGGGTGACTTTGGGTCCTGATTAGCCAGCCAAGGGACAGGTATTAAGCTAATTCCAATGGGAGAATTGAGTTTGGAACAAGGGAAGTACGAGTTGTATGGTCCTCAGCACTGGTAAGACCCCATTGAAAGGAGACCCTGCCTTTGGATGCCTGGCATGCACAGGAGAGCTTTCAACACATTCTGGGGACTGGAGAGAGCAGAACTAGGGACAGTGTAGAAAAATGGAAGAGAGCAAAATTGGGGCTTGTTATGGGCTAAACTGTGTCTTTCCTGCTGCAATTCATATGTTCAAGCCCCAAACCCCAGTACCTCAGAATGTGACTATATTTAGAGACAAGGCCTGTAAAGAGATGATTGCATTGAAATGAGGCCATTAGGGTGGGCCCTAATCCATTCTGACTGGTGTCCTTATGAGAAGAGGACATTTGGATACACAGAGAGACTCCAGGGGTGCATGGGCACAGAGGAAAGGCCATGTGAGGACACAGCAAGAAGGTGGCCATCTGAAAGCCAAGGAGAGAGGGAGGCTTCAGGGGAAACCAAACCTGCCAACACCCTGATGTTGGGCTTCTAGCTTCCAGAATTGTGAAAAAATGCATTTCTGTTGTTTCAGTCACCCAATCTGTGATATTTTGTAATAGCAATTCTTGCAACTACTACAGGGTTTAAAGGGGGGAGAGAATGTTTTCTAACAAAATGGCAGAGATAGTCCAGGCTGTGGTAACAAATGACAAAGGATTTCTTTCTTGACCAAACTTTAGTCAGGTTCCTTTGAGTCCTCTTCTCAACTAGACCTCAACCTTGGCCTGACAACTCCAGTTTTAGCAAAGGATTTTATGAAGCCAGTTTATTAAGAACTCTCCCAGCCATGATATCGAATGAAGTCCCTCTTAGTAATTTTCCATCCGCTGACCCCTTCCCTCTGCCCATTGGCTGTAAATCCCCAGTTGTCTTTGCTGCATTTGGAGTTAAGCTCAGTTTTATACTGAAGTCTCTCTCCCTTATTGCAGTAGCTTGGATAAAATCTGTGTTGCCATTTTTAATAGTGTCTGGGAGAAAATTTCTCTTTAACACAAACAATCTCCAAATCCCAGTGTCTTAAAAATAAATATTCAATACATTTTCATGCTGTGTGGGTTAGCAATGGACTTGCCATTATCATTCAGGGACCCAGGCTGATGCCATACCGTCTTGAGGCAAGCTTCCACAGTCCTCATATCAGGGGGCAGGGCTATATTGAAATGCACTGGCTCTGAAAGGTTTCTTCCCAGATGTGACCTTTGCTACTGCTCACGTTGTATTGGCCAAAATGTCACCTGGCCACTTCTAACTTTATGATGGTGGAGAGGTGAAATTCTACCATAAGCCTGGAAGGAGGAAATTTGAAATATTTGTTTTCAGCCCTAAAGTATATTGCTTTTTTAAAAAATCATGTGTATACTCTAACAGGTTGAGATTCCTCTAGAAAATTCCTAATATCTAAGGGAAATAAGATATTGTGAAAATTCCCATGATCTTATGGAGGAAACAGACATGTCCACCATTAACTTGAAGTCACTGCGGTATCTGATGTTTCACTGACACCCCAACATCCTGTGTTACCTAGAGAATCTGGTCTTCTTTTGGGCCCCTGTAAAGGCTGCCATTGGGCCAGGAGTGGGCATCTTATCCAAGGTGATTTGATAAGACTAAACCAATTAAAATCTTACTCTTGGCAATTTGAACTAAGTGTCAGAAAAACTCGCTACTTACTTGGGGCCTCTTTCCTCCTTCCTGAGAGGGTGATTTTGGGGACCACATTCCCTGAAACTGACCTCAGTGGCCGGGGTTCAGAACCCCTTTCTATGTGTGGCTTCAACAACCTGGCCCCAGCTGGCAAGGACCTGATCCAATCTGTGTGGCTTCAGAAAAATAATACTGACTGCTTCTGGGACAGAGCTATTATAGGAAGGGTTCTTTAGTTGGGGAGGCAGTTGGGGGAGACAGAGTTCCCTTCCTCAAAGTTCCCTTCCAACTCTGAGAGTATGTGTTGCTAAGTCTCATTACCAGACTTGAATGTGTGCTAGGATTAAATGCCCACACTTGTAAGATGGGGCATTCCTATAAACAGAATTCACTTCAGTTTCTTATATCCCTGTAACCTGGGTTTCTGTCATGTCACTGGGATAAGTCACCTTCAGTTAAATGTAGGCATCTAACCCTGTGCAATGGGGACTAAGAGCAAGGTACCACCAGGCTTTGATATTTTCTTGGAACTTTCAGAGAGTATCAGGAATATTAATGCTCATTTTCCTGGGATACAGGCCATTGATCAATCTGCATAGTGTGAACTGAGTGTTTGTGAATCTTTGTGTGCTTGGCTCTGTGACTATTCCTGCCATCAACACCACCTCTCTCTCCCCAACATGGCTTGTTGGAGTCCTTTTATGTTAACATCCTCTGTGAGAAGCCTTCAGTTTGGTAGCAAGGCTCTCTCCTAACAAATGCATCAGAAAACAATGCACACCCTGCCCAACAGTAATCAGGGCAATTACTTAACGAGACCATCTCTATTTCCTCCAGGGTGAACTAATTAAAAGGGTTCCATGCTGTTATCAGAAATGGACAGAGTGCGTTCTGAACTACTTTTGGGAGAAGCTGAAATATAACGTTGGGTTCTATATGGAAATAATTTCAACATTACTCATAGGATTCTTCTTACCTCTGCCTTTCCAGGGAAGTCTCTATTGTTGGCCATTGATGGAAAAGTCAGGGCAAAGAGTAGGTGTGCAGCCTGCACCTGTTATTTTGAAGACAGGTCTAGAGCTATAGAGCGGTTGTCCTCAGACTTTAACACCCATCAGACTCCCGCAGGGGGCTGTTAAAACACAGCCTGCTGTCCCCACCCCAGAGTTTCTGACTCAGCAGGTCTTGGATGGGGCCCTAGAACTTGCACCTCTAACCGGCTCCCAGGAGATGCTGTTGCTGGTCTGGGGATAGAACTTCGAGAACACGGCTACGGAGAAGCTTTTTGTCTCCTGTTCCCACTGCTTCTTAAGGCAATAGGAGCACAGCTCTTCCCATGGAGCTCAAGGCAGAGAATCATCCATAGAATCTGCTCTTTTGCAAGATGGACCGGATGCTAATGGACATTTGGCTTGGGTGGAAGGAATGTAAACCCTGGGTTCAAACCCCAGGTCTGCCACTTGGTAGTGACGTGACCTGGGGCTGATGACTCCATTCTGATTCCCAGTGTCCCTGTCCATAAGATGGAGGCATGTGATTCACCCTGTGACTGCTGTGAGGCTGTGTGAAGTGCCTTGTGTGCCATGTGGCATGCCCTAGTGCTCAGGGAAGGCTGGGCCTGCTCTGGTTCCTTCCTTCCTCTCACCTCTCCTTGCATATCCCTGGGTAGTTTTGGGTAACTTATTTATTCCTTAAGGTTCGTGTAATGCTCATGTGATAAATGGCATGCACAGTTTATTTTATGCTATAGTGGATTCATTTAAAAGATTTGTTTAAGGTGAATCATCTTACGAGATAAAGCATAAACTATCACTTTTCCGGGGACTTTGCATGCAGGGCACTTTTTTAATAACCAGAAAATAGAAAGCTCCGAAATTTATTTTCTTTCATGGGAACGTTAGCACAGGGAGGAAAAAATATGTTGATGTAGTAGTACTTTCTAACTTGTGCATTGAAAGTTTGAACACAGCCAATTTATACCAAAAGACTACAGTAAAAATATTTTAATACAACTTCCCGATGATGAGAGAAAATTCTGGAAAGAAGAGTGTAAAGAGTATGGATCATGCAATTCGTTATGCTCATAATCCTCTGCCTTCTCGAATCCAATTATAAAATTATTGATCCTACTCTTAGTGCTGATAAAATAAAATCATCTTAAAGAAAACATCCCCCATACTTACTAGTACTTCCTACCAAGCTTACTTAGAAACCCAGAAAATTTTAGTTAATTCTAACTTTGGAGTCTTTATCAACAAGTATATTTTACTGACCCATTTTTTATGTATCAAACTTCAGGTTATGTACTTGGCATACATTATCTTACATAATTCTCCCAATAACATCGTAAAGAGGTACTAACATTTCCCGCCCCCAATTTGTGGATGAGGAAACTGAAGTCTGGAGAAGGTCGTGCCTTGTCCAAATTTATAAGAACTGGGTTAGGGCTTGAAATTTGGGCCTTTGAACATCTATAAAGCCTGGTTAACCTAGTATTCATCCCTTTTCCTCTCCCAATGCTGAAAGGTAGTTTTTAAACATTGAAACAAGCTGGATCCAATAGTCAAAACTTTCTTTGACACAAGCAACCTAGTTTTTCATGGGTCTGGGATTATGTCCCTGTGAAAGCGGAATATGACCCAAGGTTAGCACTGTATTTGGGGTCTGTCACCAGAGGCATTAGACCACAGGTACCTATTTCATACCTAAATACTTCAGCCTAGGCTAGGGCAGTGCCTGGAATTTTCTAAAGAGAATACCAATCAACTAAAATTCAAGGGTGTCTTTCTAGTCTGTAACTTCTACTAGGAAATATTACCCTATGAGAGTCCAGGTCTTGAAACTGAAGTGAAAAATGAAGGTTGGTATTTAGAGCTACTTAGTATTCAATGGCGTAACTTCCCAAATTCACACAAATTTCATACTTTTGATTGATCCTCACACTACAAAATTTGTTTAAAGCCATTATATTATCTTCTTATTTGACACAATATGGCACAATTTTGTTATAGGATTGAAAACCAAATAAGACAACTGCAGTTGGTAGCATTTCAAAGAAACATTCCCTTTAAGATGAAATCAATCCTGTTTCAAGTTTATTCCCCTGCTTTATGATTGAGGCTCTAGGGGTGTATTTTGCTGAAAAATGTCTTTTTGATTTTTTTAGAAATTCTTCAGATTAATATGCAGTTGTCATTGCAAGGCAAATCGAGATCTGCTTTTATGTTTCCTCTTTCCCCAGGCTGCAACCAGTGTTACCTCTCCAGGAGAGACAGTCCACTCCTGTCTGATTGGGGTTTGATATTCCAGGTCAGACAGCAAAGAATTCATCAACTCATCATCATTTAGAGCATGTCGCACTTTGTCTATTTACATTGACTGAATACATTTCTTTGCTTAATATATCCAGTATCTTGGTCTTAACATTTCACTGTTGTCTAATTTTAATTCCTGTTCTCACACACACACACACACACACACACACACACACACACACACACATCCTCACACCCACTGTGCACCATATCATATTCTCAGCATAGCAAGAAAACAAACCAGTGCTTTGATGTGTGTCTGATTATAGTTTGAGCAGTCATTTAATTTTATTCAAGGCTTTCCTTCATGTCTTTCCTTCTGTTTCAATTGAAAGGGCAATGGACTTTGCTCTTGTGCTCTAATTACTGGCATATCTTCAATTCTCCCCTTCTTTCATTCCTTTATGCAGGCTTGTTTATCTGTGCATTTCAGATGTGTCTCCAAAATGTAGATTTGTACCCCTGTCCCCATTGTCTGAAAGCACAAGGAGATACAGAATAACATAGAAATTTCCTAAAATTTCTTTGTAATACATGTTGAAAACAAAACCATCTTTAAAACTCCCAAACAATAATATCTAGCTGCCTGTCCATTCCAGAGCACTTGAAGGACACACATTTATGTTGACTTATTTGAAGAGGGAGCATCTGCATTGTATAGCTTTAGAGTGAATGTGGACTGTAATTCAGTGAATGGAACAGTGTGTGTCAATGGCAGAAAGATTAAGAGCTTTGTTTGGAAGAAATAGGAGTGTCTTTCCACAATATTAGTTACTATCTAACTAGCGGCAACTGTTTGTCTTTTGCTTCTTTTAAAACTTGAAAAGAAAGCTGAAAAATATGGATTCCCTTTAGTCAGTTAACTGCAGCCCACAGACCAAGTCCTGACATCTTACCATTTTTGTAAACAGTCATGCCCATTGGCTTGCATATTGTCTGGCTGCTTTTGCCTGACACCAGCACAGTTGAGCCGTTGAGACAGAGACTGTATGGCCTGCAGACTGAAACATTTACTATCTGGTCCTTTACAAAATGTTTGTTAACCACTGATGTAGACGTTCAGAGGTGGTGATCTTTTAGAGCCTTTCTTTCTTAAGAAGTGGGTCATCCAGTCAGTCTTGTCCATGGGTCTCAAGAAAAGATGGATGGTAAGAAACTGTGCTTAAAAGCGTCTGCAACAGGATAGATTATTCACAAAAGAATGGTCCCTGCCTAGAACTTATAGATATCCCATATTTTTTCAACCAGTACAATAAAATGCCTCTAAAATAGAGTAAGCTTACAATTTACCTTCCATGCCAGAGTGTTCTAGAAAAGTAAAAGAGACACTATTAATAATTGTGCTGAAACAGTGGACATAAACTAACACTGTCCCAGGCAACTGAGATGTGTGATCACCCTAAACGAATGCATGAGTGCACCAGATTCAGTAAAATCATAATATGCAAGATACATACACATGATTTTAAGTTAATTTCTTCCACTGAAGCATATTTATCATTAAAACTGTCTTTTTAACTGAAATTTTGAGCTAACTAGTAAGAATCAAATAGCTGTTCCAAGTTCATTTGGGGAGTTAACATAAGATCCTTGGACCATCAGAAAACGTTATGCAGTAATCAATACAGTTTTTGAAGAGAAAACTGAGCTTGAATAATTCTTGCTATGATTGCCCACCTGGACAATGAAGAAGTAACAGATATATAATTTTACTGACACTTTTAGTTGTGTCCCAAATGATTGGCAAGCATAAGAGAATGACTTTGACTTTTCTGTCATGCTCTTCAAGGGCAATATACTCAAATTCCTCTGATCCATTCCAACATGGGATGGAAGAAAGAGAGAGAGAGAGAACCAAGAGTACAAAGACTCTCAGACTCATTGTTTAGAATTCAAGATCTGAAATATTAATGCCTTCTTCAACTAAGAGAAAAAAATCATAGTCTATGACCATTTTTCTGTTGCATTAATATTTTAGAGTAAGGTCTTTTAATTGAACATCTATCTACCCCCAAAAGTATAATAAAAGATATTGGAGACTACCATATGTTGTAATCTTTAAAATACCACCTCTCATAATGTTATCCAATATCTTAACATATAAGGAAACTTAGAATATTCTTCTTTTATATAAAGAGTAGAGGTCCAGTGCATGAATTTGTGCACCAGTGGGGTCCCTCAGTCTGGCCTGCACCCTCTTGTAATCCAGAACCCCTTAGGGGATGTCTGACTGTTGGTTTTGGCCTGGCCTGCAGGGATAAGGCTGAAACCAGCAGTCTGACATCCCCAGAGGGATGTAGTAGTGCACAAAGCTGCAGGTGGCCAGGGAGGAGCCTGAGCCCAGGCCGGGCGCTATGCCGCTCTCACTCATCCTGGCCCCTCTGCGCCTGCCTCTGCTGCTGGGTAAGCTATGGGAGCCCACTGACCACCAGGGGGCAGCTCCTGATTGAGCGTCTGCCCCCTGGTGGTCAGTGCGTGTCATAACAACCGGTCAAACAGTTGACTGATTGCTTAGGGTTTTATATATATAGATTCTAATAGTATTCATAACTATCAGCATTTGCACAGTGCTTTGTCTCTTACAAAATACTTACAAATATATTCTCCTACTTAATTTTCATTACATGCCAATAAGTCAGTAAGGCGGGATTATTATTATTACCATTGTGTACTGTGAATAAAACAGAGTCTCAGAGAGGTTAAATGACTTGTTTAAGATCTCACAACTAATATATACTAGTACCTGGGTTGGTCTAGGCCAGTGATGGCGAACCTATTGAGCTTGGCTTGTCAGCATTTTGAAAAACCCTAACTTAACTCTGGTGGCGTGTCACATATAGACATTTTTTGATATTTGCAACCATAGTAAAACAAAGATTTATATTTTTGATATTTATTTTATATATTTACATGCCATTTAACAAAGAAAAATCAACCAAAAAAATGAGTTCGCGTGTCACCTCTGACACGCGTGTCATAGGTTCGCCATCACTGGTCTAGGCCTTCAAAATACAAGTTCTAGGCCATTCAACTCTACCACATTGTTTTCTAAATTGTTATATGTTTGTAATATTATTAATAACTCTGAAAAATTAATTCAAATGAAAATTTCCTTGGCCTATTGGAGAAGAGGACAAAATGAACATAAACTTAATACAAGCTAGTTACAAATATTAAAGGAAAAACGTAAATATTACAAAGTAAAGGGTGAACCAGTATAGTTTTACTATAAAGTCAACATGATAACAGCAATAAAAAGAAGCATAATATATAAGTGGTTAAGGAATATACACTAATTACTTATTAGCTGGAATTAGAGTTTCATGCCTATTTTATCCAATTGAGGTTATCTTGTGGGCCTGGCTGCATATAATAGAAAGTGCCCAAATAATAATGGCTTAAACAAAGGAAGTCTGAATGTAGGCAGGTTAGGCTTTTGTAGAACCTCAAAGCCATCCAAACCTCTTCTAGCTTTCCATTCTGCCATCTCTAGTGTGTGGCCTGCACCCCTGGGAGTTCAAGATGAAAGCTGAAACTCCAGCTACAACATTTATGCCTCACGTAAGAGAAAGAAGAAAGGAAGAAATATACTCATCTTCCTTTTGGGGACATCTTCTGGAGGAACATGACCCTTGGCTTCTATTTATTGGCAGAACATTTCGTACACTTATATATACCTGCAAAAGAGGCTAGCAAATGTCCTTACTTGAGCCAGCTTAAAATAGGGTCTTGGCCCTGGCCAGTTTTAATGATTAGAGTGTTGGCTCGCTGACTGAAGGGTCTTGGGTTCGATTCCGGTCAAGGACACATACCTCAGTTGTAGGCTCTATCCCTGGCCCTGGTCGGGGTGAGTGCAGGAGGCAACCAGTCGATGTGTCTTTCTCACATCAATGCTTCGCACTCTCTTTCTCTCCCCCTTCCTTCCACTCTCTCTAAAAATCAATGGAAAAAATATCCTCAGGTGAGGATTAACAAAAAATGGGAGTCCTTCAAGTGCTCATGGGACACATTCAAAAATAGACCAGTCTTGTGACTAGAAGAAATGGAGGGAAGGATGCAGATCAGGTAAACAGCTGCCTCTGTCACATTCTCCTTTAAAAAGGATGGAGTGACTCAGAAGTTTTATGGAATAGGAGTACATTTTGTTGTGTTTTTTTTCTTCAACTTGCTTCATCAGTCCATATTTCAAAGAGAAAAATGAAGCCCCAGAGAGATCAAGCAAATTGTCCCAGTTTATATAATTAATAGATATAATATAGAAGCTTATTTTTCTTTCCACTGTACATCTTAATCTACCTAATTTTTATGATGAAAACTTAGTGAAGTGAAAAAAAATGAGAGAAATTTAATTGCTTGGTCAAGAAAACAGGGTTGAAGGGGCACACATGCATTTATTTATTTACTCATTGAACAAATGAATGGTTCCTTCCACATGTCTGGACTTCTGTCTACAAGTAGAGGATTGCTTGCTTTTTAGGAGAAGCCAAAATGTCAATGAATAGGAATCAGAATCTTTGAGGCAGTGGGGTTTGTACATCATCTCGTCCATCTTCCTCATTTTATAGAAAAGGAGAAGATAAGGTCTGGGATGATGAAGTCATTGCCTTCTGTGTCAGAAAAACAAAGGACAGGAAATGGATCCTTCTTTAAGCTGGAACAGATGTGTTGTGACCCAGGATCATGTGACACAGGAATACATCAGACAGAGGCTATGGAATCTCAAATCCTGCAGGTCTTCAAGAAAAGGCTAGAGAAAGATCTGTTCTGGAAATTCACCATTCTCTTGGACCAAGTGACTGCTTCAGACCACTCGCAGTCTTATGATGCCATGAGTGCAGGCATCTGCGATGGGATGAACCCCCACGTAGCTTTAAGTTAGGAGTTTAAACCAGGGCCTGGTTACTCAGACACGTGGTTAGAAAGATATTTTCAAGTGGAAAAGGAACAAAGTAGGAATTACTTTGTTGTCTTGTTTCTAACAGAGTGCTGGAAGTAGGAAAACTATGTTATGTGATCTGAATTTCATTCTTTAGGGAGATTGCCTGCTTCCTCTTTTTCTGCTTGGCTCTGTTTTTAAACATTTAATTAGAAAGGCTTTATTATACTGTAGTTATCACAGTTGTTCAGTTTAGACAGACGTTGACGATCCTGTGTGCAATTCCATAGCCCTGGGCATCCTATTACTGTAGAAATCATCTCTGGAGTTGGCAAGTTACCAGAGCGACTTTCCACCAGGAAAGGCAGAGCAGAGGTGGTGGTAGCAAATTGTAGCAGTAGTAGGAGCAGCAGCTGCTGCTAATAGCAGCTGAAGTGGTCTGCCAAAAGAGCAGTAATTTCATCTGTGTATTTACACTAATGGGACATAAGCAGGTCATGCCAAACATAGAGTCGCCCTTTTCTCAACATTGGGGATAGGGCATAAAACACAAGATGCCATCCATGATTGGTATCTAATTAATATGTTTTTAAGGAGTCCAATTTTATCTCAGTGTTCCTGCTTATATAATTCTATTGTTTTTAACTGTTCTGGCCTTGGCCACTTTACTGAATAAGGACATAGGGAAGGAAGGACGGGAGAAGAAGGAAGGGAGAGAAGAGAAAGAAGGAAGAAAAGAAAGAATGAAAGAAGAAGGAAGGATGGGAGGAAGGAAAGAGATAGGAGGGACAAAAGAGAAAGAAAGAAGAAAAGGAAGAAAAAAGAAAAAGACAGAAGAACTACCAACACTTTGGACTTTTTGATTAGGTGCATTTGTACTGAATTGAATCATTCTGTTGTGTTGTTTCTCTCTTGCTTAAAAATGTTAACCCAACAGTCTTCCTCCATAGTCACAGCCGCACAGGGAGGAAAAGTGAGTGAGCATGTAACTAGAAGACTGCTGCTTTGAATTTTGTTCACAAAATTAGTCCCCTTGATTTCTTCTCACTTCCCACCGATGCTCTCAGTCTGATTATCCTGTTTCCCATCTTCTTGCCTTCAGGGCAAATGCAGAAAGATGGTCAGGCCATGACAATGCCAAGTATCAAGAGTCTGAGTTTAACAAGGTTTGAGATTTGAATTTATGACAGGTGACATCAGCTTATGAAATCGGTGTTTGTTATTTTCAAATCACGCTTGTCGAGAAATATAGTGGAGTCACGAGACGTTGAAAAACAAAGTATATTTGATCCATTTTAAATAGGAGAAAACGCAATCCCAGGCATTTTTGTAAAGACTCCTTCAGAATCTGGTAAAAATGACTTTGAATCCATGTTTTAAGAGATGAAAAGCTGGAAACCACTTACTTTTTCATCTTGGATGAGTAATAAAATATGGCAGTTAAGTAAGCTGCTGATATTTATTTTAATTCTGGTCTCATATTGTTGGAGAAGGGGCAAAGATGGTAAAAATTGACAGAATGATTACATTTATTTCTCCTCCAACCTCCATTTTTTTTTTCAAGTTAAGTTTGATGCTCCCTAAGCCCCTATCACCAGTCTTTACTTCCTAAGAAAAAATGTGATCACTCTCAGGAAATTACCATTCTGAAACGCCACAAAATTTCTACTTAACGTGTGTTTTTGCGGGGGGAGGGTGGGCAAAAAGCTACAAAAATTAAAATATTGAATCGCTCCCAAACTCCCTTACTTTTCTGTTTTTTTCCTTGCATTTTATTCATTTGAATTAAGGAGGCAAAAACATTAGGGAGATGGTGTTACCCAACTGAAATGAAAGCTAATGGTGACTATGTTCTCATATTACCAGAGGTTAGCAAAGAGCTACTTTAATATGACAGCTAATATAACTCATTGATGCGATTACTCAAAAAGAAGAATGCCACTGGTGTCCAGTTACATCCCAGCGGTTACAATTAGATAGGCCAGATGGATGGGGTCCAGAGAGACAGACTGACAAACCTGCAGACAGGTCATCAGGGACATGACTGGGGCAAGATGGACTTCATGAATCAGGCAAAAGGAAATGTACCTTAATTAATTATAGGCTTTTTAATCCTGAGGTTCTTAAATAAAACCTGGATCCGAAGCACTAGATTGGGGTCTATTTGCTAACTCCAAGGCAAATATTTTTAATAAGCAGTTTCCTATAAGGGATGATGACTATTAAAGTCATCTTAGGTTGACTTTAAAAATAACGAAATTGAAAGTCAAGGCAGGTTACTGTGCTTTGAGCAAGTCTGTGGTTGTAAAATTATGCTGTTCCCATCAATAAACATAATGTGGTCAGAGAACAGTAGGGCTTAAAGGGACCTTGAGGTTTGACTTGCCTGAATCTTTGATTATACTTATTATACAACCCTATCAGACGGGAGCCCCACAGGACACCGAAGGCACATTAGAAATATTGAATTTAAGGGAGCTTTTCCAAGGGACTGTTTCAGAGGTCTGGGCAGAGTTTGGGCTGTTGCACTCTGGGACTAGCAGCAGTGCGGAGCTTTCGCTACTCCTCCATCAAAGAGGCAAGCAGGGAACTGTTACTAGAATCTGGCAAGAGCTGAAGCTGTGGACGAGGGCCCTCTACCAGGAGCTGAGGCCCTAGAGCAGTAATGGTGAACCTTTTGAGCTCAGCGTGTCAGCATTTTGAAAAACCCTAACTTAACTCTGGTGCCGTGTCACATATAGAAATTTTTTGATATTTGCAACCATAGTAAAACAAAGACATATTTTTGATATTTATTTTATATATTTAAATGCCATTTAACAAAGAAAAATCAAAAAAATGAGTTCGCATGTCACCTCTGACACACCTGTCATAGGAACCCAGCTACAGGCAAACCATCACCCTGCAGGGAGGGAGAGAGGGAGAGAGAGACAGAGAAGCTAATACCCCAACCTTTCTCCTTGCACCCTCTGATCTGCAGGTGACTCCCTTTTGCCAAAACCAATGAGAAGACAGAGGGTTAAAAAGGCACCAAGTAGCTCTGCTCCTGGGGACTAGAGCAGAGCAGAGAACAGAGCTAGGAGCAGATTAATGGAGAATCATCAGCTCAGAAGCTGCAGCTGGAGAGGAGAAATGACTTCCCAAAGGCTAGTTGGTGAAGAGCTAAGAGGGGTTCTTGCACACTGTGAACAGGTTATGAAAAGGATCATTTGGAAGAGGAATAAATGGAAAAGTTGGAATAAATGTTGACTGATTCATCTTGGGCACAGAAGCCATTATGCATACTTAGTTCCTGGAAACCCAATAAATTTGATGGTATTTATGAGCTGGTATGTTTTAATTATTACATGTTGACTTTGTCAACATCAGGGTGATCTGCTTTCTAGAATAAATTCTGCTGCCATATACCTAAAGTTTTAGAAAATTAATGAAGGGGTATAGGGAACACAAAAAGAAATAAAAAGGTGTTTCTCAATGTCTTAAATGACCACATTTATACTTATTTGGAGAGGAAGAGAGTGAGAGATCCATCCATGTGCAATTTGATCACCTGTCTTCAGGAAGTTTTTCACTATATTAAATTGCTTAGAGTTATTCTAGCAATACTGCAACACATAACTCAGTGACATGAATATTGGTTTTGCTGTTTTCTCATTTCTAAGGAAGAGAATTCAGAAAGTTTTATCTACTTGTCTTATTTTCTTCTGTAAGCAGATGGTGCTGTTTTTTAGAATCTCATTGTTTCTTTTGAAAACATATGAAGCTTGACCTCCTAACTCAAAGATCTGGACTGTCTACACAAGTGAAACATCTCATTTGTCTACACCAGCCAGATGCAGGCAAATCAACCCCCTATTAGCAATGTAAATTTCTAATAGGGACTGTTGAGCCTTGGGACAGTTAAGTGGGGTGAGAAAGAGGTTTGCTCATAATAAAATTAAGTGTAGCTCAGGCCTACATGAGGTCAAGTAGGAAGAGGTGAATGTGCTTAATAATTAATTTTCAGGTGATAAATCCTTAGCAGATATTGACATTGACGTGTGAAAGGCAAATGTAAATGCTCATCTCTGGTTGAGTAGATGAAGTGGACCATGGCAGTGGCAGTAATGAGGGGAAGAGCATGCATGCATTTATATACTTAAACTGAC
>NW_006283631.1:3789932-3791875 GCF_000327345.1 Myotis davidii
TAGCAATACTGCAACACATAACTCAGTGACATGAATATTGGTTTTGCTGTTTTCTCATTTCTAAGGAAGAGAATTCAGAAAGTTTTATCTACTTGTCTTATTTTCTTCTGTAAGCAGATGGTGCTGTTTTTTAGAATCTCATTGTTTCTTTTGAAAACATATGAAGCTTGACCTCCTAACTCAAAGATCTGGACTGTCTACACAAGTGAAACATCTCATTTGTCTACACCAGCCAGATGCAGGCAAATCAACCCCCTATTAGCAATGTAAATTTCCACATACCAACTAAAGCCAGTGATTCAATGTGACCCTTTGCTGAGATATCCTGTGATCTGTTCCATGTCACTCCTTCAATTCTCTTCACTCATATGGTGATGTTAGAGCTTGAGCCTTGGGACAGTTAAGTGGGGTGAGAAAGAGGTTTGCTCATAATAAAATTAAGTGTAGCTCAGGCCTACATGAGGTCAAGTAGGAAGAGGTGAATGTGCTTAATAATTAATTTTCAGGTGATAAATCCTTAGCAGATATTGACATTGACGTGTGAAAGGCAAATGTAAATGCTCATCTCTGGTTGAGTAGATGAAGTGGACCATGGCAGTGGCAGTAATGAGGGGAAGAGCATGCATGCCTTTGGGGGTCATGCCAGAGTCCAGCCCTGACACCACTGCTCACAAGCTAGGTGCTCTTGAGCACAAAATCCCTCTGAGCCTGATTTTCTTCATCCATAAATGTGGGAATAAAAATAATAATAACAGTACCTCCCAGGGTTGCTGGGAGGCTCAAATAAGATAGCTTGTGTAAATTGCCTGGTATATTTAGGTGCCAATAACCATTTTTAAATAAATAATAAACAGAATTTCTGTTCTTTCAGTTTTAGGGATTAATTAGTGTTTTCCACAAGCAGAAAGTCATCCCAAATAGTTTCCCAACTGGGTTTCCTAGGGATTACTTAAATAACTATTGCATTCTTTCTCTGCTATACCTGCTCAAAACCTACTCTACTGTTCTCCATATTTCAGAGCCAAGCTGGGCACAGAGGAGCACAACTGTTTCTCAGAATGATGTTAAATAGACATTGCCAGCTCCCAAAAGTTGTTTTGCGGGTGTGGTGGTCCAGAGTAGGATCCAGCTCTAGGGTAAAATGCTTTCTTCTTCAGGAAGCCATGTTCAAGGCACTGGCTGGGGGTAGGGGTAAAAAAAAAGGGTATAGGGGTGGGGGCGCTTCAAGTGAATGAGGGAGTGGCAGCCAGAGAGCTGGAAGGTAAGGGAGAGGGGCAGAAGAGGCCTGGAGATGGACATTCAGGAGTCACCTGGATTGGGATGAAAGGACAAGACAGGCACTACCTTCTCAGAGGATTGACCCACTCCTGGGACTTTCACACTTAAGTAGCTCAATTCATTCTCATTCTTGAGTTTTCTATCATGTCACATACTTCCCAGTCATTAAAACCTATGTATTCCAAGGTGGAAAACGTATCACAAAGAATTAAGTGAATAAAGCTCTCATCACTCTTTCACAATAACTTCTTTTTGTACAAAAATAAATTTGAAGAGGGATTTAATAAAACTGCAGGAATGGTTTTGAAAGGCCTACGACCCTTGTCCCATTGTTGCTACCTAATACCTGAGGGCTTTCAGGCAGAGGTTAACACCCTTGAGCCTCGGTTCTCTTATCTGTGAAGTGGGATAAAAAGAAAACCTAGAACATGAGGCTGTGAGGATTAAATAAATGAATGTATTCCGTGCTTTGAGCTTCTTACTAGTAAATGTTCCATGAATATAGAACATTGTTGATAAGCCAGTTCCCATGCCCTGCTCATTGATTCCAGCTGATAGAAGGCACTGATAACAGCAAGATGTCCCGTGCTGAACTGTCCCTACTATCTCTGCTGCTCTGTGTGGGAGATTAAACTACACCAAACAACCAAAATAACTAACTAACT
>NW_006283631.1:3792052-3835872 GCF_000327345.1 Myotis davidii
TGGATTGAGCTAAAAAACCGGGCATGTGCCCTGACCAGGAATCCAACCTGTGACCTCTTGGTCGGCGCTCAACCACTGAACCACATTGGTCGGGCAACTTGGCTTTTTCTTTTCTTAGGAAGGGGAGAAAAGTTCCTACCCTTCCAAATCTTCTCTCAGAGTCCACCCACGTATGTGCTCCCACACCCAACACTCTCACTGGTAGTTTCTCCTTCAGCACGATTCTAGATCCGAACCTCCTTATGTGACTGGGATACTTATTTCATTATATCTTTCTCCCAAAGTTCAACTCCAGCCTGAATATATATCCTCGAACTCTTCTGACTTGTCAATCCATAAATGCATATTATGGGTCAACTCTGCTCTCCATGAAGACCAAGAGGTAGAAGAGACAGAGCCACTCAGGGAGTCAATGGATGCTGAATAGCATTTAATCAAACATATAAGTGAGTAAAGTGCTAAGAAAGCAGTACAGACGATGCTGGATGAGAGAAGGAAGCTTTCTCTATTGCACAGTGGGCAGGGGGCTTCCACTGGCCAGCCTCTCCCCCATGGTCAGCTTCAAAGAAGACCAAAGTCTGAGCAGCTAGGACAGCTCTAAAAATAAGCTGACCCTGCATCCTGGGTCTCTAGCTTTTGGGTGGACCCAAGGCTGGAGTTGAACATGGACAATAGTCGTTTTTGGTCCACAAATAGGTGACAGTAGCTTGGTTCCTTGTCTTAATATCTTCTATGGAGAAATGCTCTCGACCTCTCGCATGCTTCCCCTCTCGCAAGGTTCAAGCACTCACTTTGCTTCCAATTCTTATCCCCGCACTGGATTTTACTGCTGTAATTTTACTTGGTTATTAAATCACTGTGGGAGTTTGCTGCGTTGGGGCTAAGGAGGAAATGGATTACAAAGTGGAGGACAGCCTTGCAATTTCCAACAGGAGCTGTCTGAATGAACATATTGTTTTCCACTATTTCTCTGGAAAGATCACACATTATAATCACTATTTACAGTATACTGTGTAAAACGATCTTCGTTTATTTTCTACAATGGATACTGTGTCATTTAATTAATTTAGACTAAAGAAAAGCAATCAACATTCAGTAACAACATTCCCTTAGGGGATATAAATGAAAAATTTCCCCATACCCTCCACAGCAGTCAGAGCCAAGGGGGTACTGATATTTATTTATGAACGTCAGTGTTCATAGTTGCAAGCAATAGAACTCGGGCTGATTTCAGCAGGGAAGCACGTATGAAAAGGATATTGGGAACTTGACAGATCACCAAGAGGACCAGAGAAACACGCTTAAGCAGCCAAGACAGTAGCCACCATCATGCTACACAGCAGGCCTGATGAGAAAAACCATGCCTGCGCCCACCAAGCCCAAGTCGATGCCACTTCAGTACCTGCAGCCACCAACTACCATTGCCACCAGAGGAAGGGTCCCTGAAGTGCCCCTCTGCATCTTTGAGTTCGGATTCCATCTGGTGTGGTTGATTCTGACTCATGAACTCACACCCTCTCTGCTAGGAAAGCAAGGATATGGTAGTTTCTACTTTTAGAGCTGTGGGGAGCCCTACCTGTCTCTGAAACTCAAAAGGCAGGGAAGACCCTAAGTGTGTGAAGCACTTGGCAGAATAAAAAGGACAAATCTCTCCCCAAATCAACGCTGCCAGGAATAGGACTTCCAATGCCCTCAGTCACAGCTGCAGAAATCTGCCAGGCCCTCCCCTGAGCCGCACAGAGCCCTGCAGCCTGCCCTCTGTGGGCAAAGGGATGGATCACCTCAGTTGGGATGAATGCAGGAAGGCATTCTTTTTCCCCCAATCAAGGCACTTTATCAAACTTAGCTGAACAGAATCTGTTGTTCTCATGTTAGAATTCTTTGTTTTGAGCTGATCTGGATCAGATTTTAAATTGGGTGGAATTTCCTATGTATGCTTTTGTCTTTACTTACTGAGAACAGCATGTTCTTTTGATGGGCTCAGGAGACTAAAGGCTTGGATGTGCAGCCATGGTTTGAAAGAAGCTGAGAAAATATGATTCTTTTTAGAATATTTATTTGACCATTAGAGCCTGAACAACAATGGCTTTGGAACAACAGTGGAAATAAAAAATAAATACAGGGCAAGAGAAATCCTGGCAGCGAGTAAAAGGACCTGATTGCCTACCAGGCATTTATAGAGCTCAAGTCCAAAATTCCAAGATAGGAGCTAATCAAATAAACAGCTGCCTCTTCTGTAATTGCATTTTAAAATCTCACTCTATCCACACAGTTTTCCCCCTTACTGTCTGATGCATACTCAGTTGATACGATTTTTTTTTTATTAAGATAGATTGATTGGCCAAAATTTTAATTTTAATCCCTGGGTTTATCTAAAAGAAAGCAATTTAGCAATCCAGTTGTTAGGAAATGTTTATGGAAGATGAGGCAAAGGAGCAGAAATAGCCAGGAGAAAAAAAAACTCTGCAGTTGAGCATTCTCGTCCCTGTAGGATCCTTCCTTATATTATGGAAATTTCTGCAGACCTTATGCCATGAGTATTGAACAGATCTCACCTTCCACAGCTTCTCATTGACCTACAGCACAATATAGGGTTTTTAGAACATAAAAGAATCATTGACAACCTCGGTGTTACTCTAAGAAATTGTTTACTCATGTGATAAAGAAACCTCTCAGACTTCCTTAATTAAAAGTATGTTACACTGATGACCCACCTTCCTGGTAGAGAAACTGAAATCTACCAAGACTGTTTCTCCTCTACAATTACCTCACTCCCTCCATTTATTTGCATATTCTATCCTACTAGCTCTGTGATATCATAGGGGTGATAGTGGACCGACTGTAGGACAGGTGGCCCAGGGCCCTAAACATCTCTGGGCAGTTGAAGCTTTTGCCTTTGGGGTGATTAATTTGTAATCACAATAGTTAAGAAATTCGGTGAGGAAAGAGCTGAAGCAATGTCTGCCCAATTTGTTGGTCTGGCTTTTTCAGCCTACCCAACTGGGTGGAGACTAATTTCAGCAAAATATGACAGACCTCAGTCTCCTCTCCTTTTATGATGCAATATTTACATACAGGCTCACATCATTTCAATCTTCTTGCATCTGATAACATAAACATGTTTACAATGGAGTGAAGCAAGAAAAGAGATCAAAGGAACAAGAAAGGGAGCAGCAACCCTGACATATCCATCCTTTGGGTAGTAATGATCATTTTGCATAGATGTGTGGATTCCCTGGAAAAGTCAGCCAGGCAAAACTTTAGATTGCTAGGAATTTGCAAGGTTGCTTTAATTTGAAAATAACTGAAAAACAAGAGAATGAGAGAGTAAGAAGACAAGCAAGGATTCGCACTACTCTACCAGCTATTAGTGTTATCCATGGCATTTCTCTCTTTAAAAGGGCATTCAAAATTCAGTAATTAAAGGAGAGATTTTATAAATAAGGGCAGCATCTAAGGAACTCAAAAATAATTGGATTATTGAATAATTTAACAAATATAAAGCTTAGTTAACAAGGGTTGATTTTAATTGTATAAATAATGCATCTGAAATAAGTTTTACAATAGGATGGCTTTTTTCTTTTTTATACAAGACCAAACTGGCAAAATGAAAAGCAAATTTGAAAGTCATTAAGAAAATAAACCTTAAAAGTTCTCAACACAAGGAAAAAATTTTTGTAACTTTGTATGGGGACAGATGGCAAATGGACTTACTGTGGTGATCATTCTCTCTACATATAATGTTGTATGTCAATTATACCTTACTTTAAAAAAATAAAAGTATTCAATTGGCCATCCAGTACTTACCAAATCTCTCAGTGTCCTAACATGTGGTCTATTCTAAAAAATTGTTTCATGTGCACCACTTAGGAAGAATTTATACTCTGCTGGTTTGCTCTAATAAGATTAATTAAATCCATCTGGTCTAGTATGTCTTTCAAGGTTACCTTAAGACAAATGAAAATAAACACACAACCCCAAATCTATGGGAAACAGCAAAAGCAGTCCTAAGAGGGAAATTCATGGAAATACAGGCCTATCTCAGGAAGCAAAAAAAATTATCAAATAAAAAAAAAAATCTAACCTTACACCTAAAGGAACTAGAAAAAGAAAAAGAAAAATGGAAGTGAGTGCCTGGTGTGTTTGGGCAAAGAGGGTATGATGTGTCCTGAGAGAGAGGTGCTCCTACACCCTCCTACCCATCCTCCACCCCAAGTCTCTCTCAATTCTGGCACTTTGGATAATATTCAAAAAGTTCCCAGGACCCTTCGGGATGGGCTTGGAAGGTAGTTGAGGTTTGAGAGTGACATGATCAGTTCTGATGCTGGTGAGCTTAGGCTGAGTTTTCCTGTGTCCTAGGCTGTAGTGAGAGGTGGTTGCCCAGAGCTTCAGACCCGATGCTGGACGTGGCTGAGCATTAGAAGATCAGCAGCTCCAAAGGGCCAGGCCAAGGGTGGAGCATTCCATGGAGCTGATGGGATTAGAAATGCCCTGTGTTGACTGTTCAGTGACAGCAGATCACATGTTGCATCAGCAGGGAACATCTGAACCCGAAGTGAAGAATGTTCACAGAAGGGAGGTAGGACAGGAAGGACAATTCCCACCTCCGTGGGGTAGAGGGTCTGAGGAGGGCATAATATTAAGAGGTCTCACTCCAGAGTCAGGACAACAATCTGTAGTCATAAACACTCTCCTCCTAAAGAAAGGGGGCAGAATTTTGAGTTAGACCCATTATTGAGCCCAAGGATGCAATCATAGGGAACTGAGCTATTTGATGACTGTTTAGCTGTACAAGGAAACATGGCTTCAAGAACTCCACTGAATGAATTCATAGAGAAATAAAGAATATTCTACCTGGCAAGCTGTGTTAGGACTATGTATTTCCATCTTGCTACTAAAACAATCATGTTGGTTAAGGAGGGGGGGGTGGGTAGAGTAGAGACCAGAGAGTGGACTGCAGACACACCCAGTGAGGGAGGGAGGGCGCCATTGGGCCAGGACAGCCCAGCTCAGCATAGAACAGATCCACTGGGAGGAAAGTGCTTTCCTGGCTACCCCAAATGAAAGTGTAGCCTTACAAAGAGATTCTCATATCTACACTAGCAAATTTAAGTGCATTATTTGTTCAAAGGCTGCAGGCCACTGTCATTTCTGAATCACATGAGATCAGGGGAGTAGGGAAGGCAGTGAGGATCATAGGCTGCCTGGGACGGGTGGCCATGGAAATCTTTTGTAAGCACCCCAGGAAACACCATACAGTTGCCAGATTTGCTGGCACGTGGCCCCCAACTGCTGTTAATTATGTAGGAATGCAAATATGGGATTAAATGTTATTAATGTGGGGATAAGGGCACATATGTAATAACTTAATCAATAAAGAAATTTTAAAAAAATAAAAAATAAATGTTATTGATGTAAAAGCAGAGAGAGCTAATCCCTGGAAGCTTCTGGCTCCTGGTTCCTGTGTTTACTCTCTGCAATGATGCACTTCACTAGTGTGAAAATAGTCATATTGTGAATGCCAACATTAGACACTGTGACTAATAAGTAGATACTATTCAGTAGGTGCCAGGCACTGTTATGAGGGCTTTTTATAAAATAACTCATCTCAACCTTATGCCAACCCTAGAAAGTGAGTACACTTATTATCCCCATTTCATGCATGAAGAAACTGAGGTACAGAAAGGTGAAGAAACTTGCCCAAGATCAGATAGCCAATGAGGAGCAGCCCTGGGAATCATGCAGGTAGTATGGTAAATGAAATGGAAACATAAACCAGTCTTGGATCAGTGCAACTCACTGATATTCTGCATTTTGTAAACTGTAGGGGGAAGGAGCTATGACCATTTCCTCTCTCTTCTCCTTTCCTGCCCCTCAGAGCGGGGCTTTGTGTTTTCTCAGCAGCCTTCACCTGCAGAGGGCCACTTGGAGCTCTGGCTCCTCATTTATTTCCTGGAGGGATACCACAGAGGAGGGAGGAAGAGTTTAGTATCTGTTCTCAGAAAAATACTCAACAACTCTTTCAGAAAGTGCAGAAGAGAAATTTAAAATGAGAGGGGGGATGCCATTCATTTTGGTTTCTGCCTTTAAACATGTCAGGATCCATCTGGATTTTTAAAAAAAATATTGCATAATCTGTGCTTATTATTGGTGAAAGATGGAAGTAACAGCTTAATAGTTAATTGGACAATAAAGTTCACATGCCAGGAAAGGCTAACTCCTGGCAAAAGTGTAAGGAGTTGAACCGGGATCTGGGCCTCCCATCTCCTATCCCATAGTTTCACAGGATCATAAAGTATTTGAGCATGAGGAGACCCGAAAAATGTTCTCAATCACCTCCTGCTTTTACAGATAAGGAAGCCGAGGCCAGAGAATGCATGTAATGTGCTTCCTTTAGAAAACCCTATTATCTGGATTCCCAGTCCTGAGCTACTCAGAACATACATGTACACTACACATCCACAAACACACTCACAGAGACATGTCCATACACTGACAAATGCACAGACTCCCACATGCACACACGCACACAGATATGGACACAACATGGACAAGGAGACACACAAGCACACACACAGACATGGATGTGCACACAGGTGTTCCACTCCTGCAGGAAGTCATATATTCTGCCTAAATTTCTACATAAACTGGTAGTTGATGGAAATTGATCATTTTCCCTGAGAACATTTGCATTTTAATAAATGTCTCCAGAAAACAAAAGCAAATTGAAATCCAGAATCTTAAAGGTGCCTTTTCAGGCAGAGAACCAGCGGCCGGGTGCTGCCCATACCCTGTGGTTGCTCCTTTCAGGGAGAGCTCCTGGGCCTTGGGACCATCCAGGGAAATAAATATTCTTGAAAAGATGTTAGCTTTTCTTCTCAATCCACTTTGGTCCCAGCCCACCTTGCTAGGGTTTAACTTCCCCGGAATGCTCATTTAAAAAGCATTCTGCCTGGCTGGTGTTTCTCAATGGTTAAGCATCGACCTATGAACCAGGAGGTCATGGTTTGATTCCCAGTCAGGGCATATGCCCAGGTTTCAAGCTCCATCCCCAGTAGGGGGCATGCAAGAGGCAGCCCATCAGTGACTCTCACCATTGATGTTTCTATCTCTCCCTCTCCCTTCCTCTCTGAAATCAATAGAAATATTTTTTTTAAACAGCATTCCAGCTGGTGACCCCACTTCTTGAAGCATGTCCAAAGAAAATCATTCAAAACCCCCCAAAATAAACTTCAAAGCTAAAAACAAAAAGCATTTTAGAAAGAACTGGGAGCTACAAAAGAATACATGTGTACTAGTACGTTACAAAGAAGTTATTCATTTTTCTCTATTTATTCCTCTTCAAGAAGACAAACTGCCTCAGAGCCATGGCCGCGGCTCTCGCTGGCCCGTTCATCTTACTGCTCAGAGGAGCCCCAGGTTTTGCCAGGTCCTCCTGCTCCCTTTGGTTCAGAGTGTAGCTGGGGGTGAGGACTGAGGGTGCCCTTGCCATCTTGAACCCTGACTCACAACGTTCATTAGAACAAAAGCTCTGGTCTGCTTTGCTGGGTTCAATATATAAGTGGTTTTCCTGACCCACATATTGCCGCTCCCTTCACATTGCAATATCGTAATAGCTCACATTGTACATGGAGGTCGAACTTGGCTATTGATCTATTTAGACATAAATACTACAATTAATTAGAGATGGACTTGGACTAAAATATCTGACCTTTCTGGGTTCTGGAGAGTATCATTGGAATAACCTCAGATAAGAGATAAAGAGCCTGCTAAGGGCATTTTTCACCCGAAGAAATTCTCGACAACTGAGTCCATGGGGCTGAACCAAGGACTTGCTTCCTCAGTAATCAGTGTCTTCTATCAGTTTCGCGTGAAAACACCACGCCCTTTCAACCCAGAGAAGCTCAGGGTGGTTGTGGGACAGGCTGGTGAGGGAAAGGCTTGTTTCTTGAAATATATATGCTGAGGCGCAGAAAGCAATGCAGGGATATTTTTCACTTGGCTGTGGGCCTCCTGGTGTGTGTCACCTTCCAGTGACGGATGGCCCACTGGGTGGGAAGATGGAGCTCCACGCCATCCGGGAGCTTCATTCATATTCCAGTTATCTTAGCAGAAATCAGTAAGAGACTACAGCAAAAGTGGACATCAGGGCTTTCACAGAGGCCCCTCAGTGGGCGGGGGGTTGCTAATGGGGGTGTGCCTGGGTCCCCAAACTATCCAAGCACAAAGGAGCACGTGTGTGCTCCCCATGGGACACCCCAAGGGCTTTTCACTGCATTGAGTCAGTTCTACTCACACTGCCGCCAACGAGGCCCCACATGGCCCTGCCCCAGCCTCCCTCTTCAAACTTCCTTTCGGTCCTCCCACCCCTCACTCACACTGTCCTGGTCCACTGGCCTGTTGCTTCTGTTTCTCCAACGTGAGGAAGTCTCTCTTTCCTCAGGCTGTGCTGAGGTTGGGCAGGACCACAGAACACTCTTTGCCTGAAGGTTGCCAGGGCTGGTGCCTTCTTGTCAGCTCCATTCCCAGGCTTCAGCTCACACGTCCTCCCTGGCCACCCCCTCTGGTGTAGCCCTCCCTCTCCATCCCTCTCACTTCCTGATTTTGTTCTCCTCCCAGCACTTTATTACTGAGCTACCCTCTTGTTTCTTATTTCTTGTCTCCTTCCTTATTCTGGATGAAAGCTTGATGAAAACAGAGAACTTGACTGTTCTTTTATCACTCTATTTAGCATTTAGCTCAATAAAAAATTTTTGAATAAAGAAAGGAATATTAGAGTTTTAAGGAGATTTCTTTAAAACATCAAGATTTCCTTCTCTAGATTTCTTCTTTCTCATTAACTTACCAGGCAGGACTGAGCTTTCAGGATCCCAGGAGTGGATTAGTTGCAATGATGGCAAAGGTGACTGGCAATTGGGATAGAACCGATGGCATATCTTGCCGGAGTCTCCGGTGATGCAGGCCATCTTGGTGACGCTGTGGAATCTCATCAAGCTCCTGATTCTGTTCATCAGGCAGGCGAGGACCTGGGCTCTGGCTGCTCTCACTCAGGCGTGGTCTTAACGCTTGTGGAGGCCCACTAGCCCGAGAAGCTCCCACTCTTATGCTTGTTTTTGTAACAACAGCCAAAAAAAAAAAAAGTGTTGGCTGAGTGGCTCAACCTTCAGGAGAATTGGAGTCCAAGTCTCATTTCAGGCTGAGTCATGGTTCAAATGCTGGCTCTGACACTTAGGTGCTTTGTGATTTCAAGCAAGTTACCTAACCTCACTAGGCCTAATATAATAGAGTTGTTGCTAGGCTTAAGCGAGAAAGTGAGAAAACAAAGTAAATAAAAAATAGAATGACTATTTAGCAAGTTCTGTGCCTTCTTTTGCATTCTCTCGTCTTTCAGTTTCAGCTCAAATATCACCTCCTCCCTGAGGCCTTCCTTTTCTTGCTCATGCCTCTCTATCCCAACACCTGTTTGGGTTTTCAGTATCACTAATCACTAGCGGACATAACCTGTTCAGCTCATACAGTTATAGTTTATGGTCTATCTGTCCCCACTAGCATGAGAACAGGGTCCTGTCAATCATGTTTGTTGCTATCTCCTCAGTGCCTAGAACAGTGCCTGACTCATAGTAGGTGCTCAATTAATGTTTGCTGAATATGTGACTGAATGTTCCAGCTGCTTCACATTTTTTACTTCAATGAATCCTGACAATTCAGCGCAATATTTTTGCCATTCTTTTAAAGATAGTGAAAACAAAACGGAGATAACCTAAATAAGTTAATTGATACTGTTTTCTGAGTGTTCACTGCAGGTCAATGTTCACTAAGCTAAGGGATTTGCAGTGATTATGTCCTATTAAGGAAGGGAGGCAAATGAAGGAGGGATGAGGCAAAAGGACAATTAGGGCTGAGCACTTCCACTCTGGGCTAGGTACTAACTTTAAATGAAAATTATTTCATAAGATGAAGTCTATCTAAGCTTCCTTTGACCCAAAACTGTTCTGAAACCCCACTTCCACACATGTGGTAATTATTTTAAATGCAGTGTAATTGGAATTGACATCACTTGCAATTGTATCAGGCTGCCAGTAACAGAAATCCACCCACAGGGCTTTAGTATACATTATGATTTTTCAGCTATTAGGATATCTTGGGGTAGACAGTCCGGGACTATTTAACAGCTATATGACGTCACCAATGTCTCAGTCTTGCTCTAATTTTTGTTCTTTCCCTGTGGGCATTGGCTTCTTCTTCATGGTTTCTGCTTCATGCAGATGCTTATTGCATCAAGAGGCTGGAAAATGGAATGTTTTGTTGGGCATTTTACCTTCCAAGAAAGAAGAAAGTAGCTATTGGGTAGAAAATCATAAAAAAAATGATGGCTAGTCCATCAGCTGACAAGATGACCAATTGCTCTTTAATAAATATGTCAGATAACCAGTGATCAAAATAAGTGATGGGGAATATAGTTAGTCTTTGGTGTTTCAAATGACCAGAGAATCAATTTGCATTGCATCCCACAAAATATATGGAGTTTTTAAAATATGTTGATGAATGGCCTTTGAATCAGACACTTCATGGAAGCAAGTTGTTAGCTGTTTTCTAAAATCTTGACTGACCCTACCCAGGATTCAGACTTACTGTATGCCATCTGTAGCAGCCACCCACCTGGACCTCGCTGCCATATGACAGCTCAACAGCAAGAGCACACCCGCAGTGGACTCCTCTCTGCTCTAAGGAAGGGGTGTGGAAGCTAACATCTCCTGAGTGAAATGGAATGGGGAAAAGAGCAGTGGTGATTGTAAGCCACCTGGAATTTGGGGGTTGTCACTGCAAGACGATCCAGTGAAGGCTGACTGCTCTGTGTAGTCTCCTTTACTTATTAGACGTTAAAAACCTGAGGTCAGGGAGCATAGCTACCTAACTCTCCCTCGTATCTGGGTCCTAGAGTCTCACCCAGCACAGGCATTCCTCGTTGTTTTGTTCAGTGAATGTGTGGATGTGTACCTTTGGCTTTCTTGAATACTAATTTGAATATTAACTTTCCAAGGTCCAGATTGGTTATATCTTTGGAAACGTGATGCTTCCCATACAACAAGCCATGTACTGCTTAAATTCAATTTTCACACATGACTCTGTAAAACAAAGAGGTATCACCATTTTGTAAATGAAAAAAGAACACAAACGATTCCAGAGAGATTTTTTTACCTCTAAGATCACACAGCTATTTAGTAGCAAAGAATGAAAGTTTTTCACTTCCTGGTGCCCAGTTCAGGGTCCTTTTTCCATACTATCCTTGACCCAATGACAGAGAAGACGGAAAATAACTGTTCCTCTTCACCCAAAGCTTCTTGGTGTTAGCTTTTATCTGCTCACCATGGCCACCCTTACTGGGAGATACATTGAATCATCATCCCTCGCTTTAGGATTAAGGGGAGTGGGGTGTAGTTAACTAAAATGTCTTCTCTGTTTTACAAAGGGACCATTTGAAGACTAGAGAGGAAGAGAGAATCACCCAAATTTAGTTCCCGTCTGGTCTTTGTAGATTTCAGGTACAAATTCTGAGCTCCCACAGAGTGAGTGAAATTTTTTGTTCTCCACAAAGGTTGTGTTCAAGAGAACAGGCTCCAGTCTGCCTCACCAATCCAAATTCTCTTAAAATTTCAATAAAGAGTAACTCTTCTTTTTGGTGGTTTATTTAAGTCCAAGCTGATGTTTAAACGTCACAACTTCCAACAGCAACAAATATTTATTGATTATCTCTATGCACAAGGCATTGTGCTGGTGGGAGTTGAGTTCATTTTAAGTGCTTCCTAATTGCCCTCTGGCTGGCTGAGGTTAAAGTAATTCTTAATCAAAACCCTTGCATCTGTCTTTACTGAGGAAAATGTAAGGGCAGTGCTTCTCTACTTGGCCGCACATTGGAATCCCCTGGGGAGCTTTTAAAAATAGTGGTGTCTGAATCCCACCTCCTGTATTCTCATTTAATTGGTCTGGGATGTCACCTGGACATTGGGATTTCTTTAAAGCTTCCCTTTTAAAAGAGATCCTACGTGCAGACAAGGTTACAAACCACCCCCAAATTGCACTTGTAGATGCGTGATCAGAATCATTAGCTCAATGTGAGGTTCCCAAGATCCTCCTGATCCAACTCACCTGCTGGATTTCATACAGGGCAGGTGGGCAGGAAGAGACCCCATAAAGGGTGGTCAAGGGGTCCAGGCTCCAGGTCTGTCTCTGCTGCTTACTATAAAAAGTGACTTTTCTGGACTTACATGCTCTGGACCTAAGCTTTGAGAAATGAAAGAATTAGAGCAGAGCAGTGTTTTTCAAACTTTTATCATAATGACCACCTTTTAAGCCCTCTCTTCCCCAAATGGATATAACGTCTTTAGAATCTTCGTCTATCAAACTCCATTAAGTGTTCATTCCCCCTCCCTCAATTACATTATAGTTTATAGGGACCAGTGTTTTGCAGGTTAGGATGGGAAAAAATAAGTTGTGTCCATTTCTGGTTATTTATTTCTTACCCATTATCTTGAATAGTTGAAATATGGTTATCATTATGCCGGCATGACAGCATTCCATAGGGAAGACTTGCTTCCTGGTCTGTAAAGGATCTATCCATAGTTCCTAAAAAAAAATTGTTTTTATTATGATAACAGATTGGCCCAGTCTGACTAAAAGAAGAAGATGTTTTCCCCAGATTTTTGGATCATCTTCGTTCAGCAAGTTGCTGAAACCTTATCAAAACCCCATTTCCAGGACAGCAGGTGGGAAGTCCCATACCCTTTGAAGGCTCAGGGCCATGTCAGTGTGCATGAGTATTGCAGTCTGGGTTGCACACACTTCCTTGTGCACCTGCTTAGGTCGCTATTAGCATTCTAGGGTTATTCCTGTGATCACACAACTGGCTCCAGGGTGCATCCTGAGTGACATTTATTCACCTCAGATGAGAGGAAGTTCTTTCCTTAGAGCCAATAGAAATTTAAAGCCCCGACTGTCTTGTGCCTCAGCATGTTTAAATCTAGCTGCTTAGTCCAAATCTTTAGTTTTATTCACTGCCATGCTTGTTCTTCTTCCTGCTAACTTTGAAATATGAAATGACTTCCTCAAAGGCCTTCTTCGTTTGCCGGCTCATTAAATTCTAGGAAGTCGTTCATTTTCTTGGCTCTTCAGAGTCATTCATTTGCACGGCCCACCACCATAAGAAAGTTGAGGAGAACATGGAACAGCTTCACACAGCACTTCACTCCTGTTCATTGCTACGAAATAGGTCAAATCGGCTCTGTGGGCCAGACACCATTGGTCATCTGGCTTCTTGTCTCACTTGCCCTATTTTACGACAGCTATTATAAAGAGAATACTGCACACTTAGAAAAATCACCTGTGGGGTGTTTTTCCTTGTTAGCTATTTGGTTCTGATGAAACTTTATATTTTTACTTTATCATTTTCAGATTTTTTTATCAATCACCTAAAGCAGTTGTTTCTTTCCCATTGGAAAATTGGAAAACCCTACCCCTTGACACCTGAACAAATTTCCTCCTTATAAATCAGGAGTTACTTTTTGTTTCTGAGATTGTGAATTTATTCTTCTTCATAACATCCTATTCTTGTTTTAGAACCTCTTCTTTTGATACAATTCTATTTTTTTACCTCACTGGAAATATTAAATGTAATTATTTTAAGTTCCTGCTCTAACTACTTTGTTAACCCTATTGCCCTCAGGTGTAGGTTCTTTTATTTATTGGTTTTTTTCTATTCTCTTTTTGAAGACAGTGACTGTCCTTAAATGCTGATGATTCTTGGTTGTGCACCCATTTTTTATTTTTTTTCAATAGATTTCTCCACTTATCACCAGAACGGAAGCTTTAATCGTCACATTTCCCCCTAGAAATCCTCCAAGTTTCTGGTCTACTGACAGTTCCCCATTGTGTTTGAATGTCTGAAAGCTTTCTTTGCGGTGTGTGCTCATTCTACCACTTTTTTCCTAAGGCCAAGAGTTACTTTCCCACATTCAAGAAACTTCAAAAAAAATTTTTTTCATTCAAGACTTGCTCCAGAAGTTGTCAAATTCTGTGGTCACCTTTCGGGTTTGATTTTTGCTGTTCCATTCATTCGCATTTTTTAAACAACATTTACTTATTGTAGGCCTGTTATGTGTTTTGGAATCATTCCTGGTTGACTTCCACACTAATAAGAGCTCATTAAGTCTACATTTCCTCTTCAGTGAAACTGGGAGAGTAATTTCCACTTTCTAGGGTTAATGTAAGGATATTAGTTATAAGGATATGCAAAACAACTAGCAAAGTTGTTGCCTGCCACACAGTAAATGCTCAGGGGGAAAAAAGCGCTTTATGTGTTTTTTATCCACGTTTACCAGTTCCAGTGGTCTTCATTCCTTTATGTGCACCCAGATATCCATATATTATGATTTTCCTTCTGACTAAAGAACATCCTTTAAAATTTCTTATAGAGATTGCCTATTTGAAATGAATTCTTTCAGTTTTCGTACATGAGAAGAAGTCTCTATTTCACCTTCATTTATGAAAGATATTACTGGGTATAGGAATCTAGAATTATCCTTTTTTTTTTCTTTTAGTACTAACAGATGTTAATCCACTGCTTTTGGGTCTGCATTATATCCTATACAGTGTTTGCTGTCATTCTTATTTTTGTTCCTTTGTACATAATAAGTCTGTCTTTTTTACCACTCTGAGTGTTTTTAAGATTCTGTCTTTA
Organism: Myotis davidii; assembly: GCF_000327345.1. Lineage (NCBI taxonomy): Eukaryota > Metazoa > Chordata > Mammalia > Chiroptera > Vespertilionidae > Myotis > Myotis davidii. Next base: position 3,806,787 of record NW_006283631.1, read on the forward strand.
TCACTATTTTAAACCAATTTGATTATTATGTGCTTCGAGTTGCCTTCTTTAAAATCCTTGGGTTTGAATGTCAATTTAATTTCTTGGATCTACAGTTTTATAGTTTAAAATTTGGAAAATGTTCATCTATTATTTCTATAAATATGTTTTACCCATACTCCTCCTTTAGGGACCCCAATTACATGTATATCAGGCTCCTTGAAGCTGTCCCACAGCTCACCGAGGCTCTCTTCATATCATTTCACTCTTTTGCTTCCCCGTGCTTTGTTTTGGATAGTTTCTGTCGCTATATCCTAAAGCTCACTAATCCTTGCTTCAGCAGTGTTTAGTCTCCTGTTAATTTCATACAATGGACTTACCTGTCAGACACTGTAGTTTTCATTTCTAGAAGCTCAAATTGCATCATTTTTATATCTTCTTATGCTACACAAACTTTCCTCTATCTTTTTCAACATATGGACTATAGTTATAACAACTGCTTTAAAATTCTTGCCTGCAATTTTATCATCAGAGTACTTTTGAATTTTTCTATTGATTTTTTTAATCCTTATTATGAGTCCTATTTTCCTCTTTTTTGCATGCTAGGTAATCTCTGGTTGGGTACCAGACATTATGGATTTTATCTGGTAGATACTTGATATTTTATATTCCCCTATATAATTTTGAGTTTTTCCCCCTGAGATGCAATGTAGTTACTTGTAAGCAGTTTGAAACTTTCAGGACTTGCTTTGAAGATTTGTTAAAACAGAATAATCTTCTGTCTAGAGCTAATTTTCCCCACTACTGAGGCGACACCCTTCTGAGTACTGCATCCAATGCCCCAGGTAGAACACTGTCTTGCCACTCTGGCCAATGAGAACATGAAATTATTCCTGGTATAGTCCCTCTCAGCAGTTCTTTCTCCTGCCCTGGGTGGTCCTCTCATTTGTGTGCACCAATCAGGACTCAGCTCTAGGGAAACATTTGCAGCTCTCCAGAGCTCCCTTTTTGTGTCGCTCTCTTCTAGTGACTCTGCCCTGGGGATTATACTTGCTTTGGCCTTCCTTCATTCTCACCCTTGTCTCCTCAACTCAGAGAGACTTCCAGGTTCCGTTTGGGTTCCCCCTGTCTGCATGGCCTGGAAACTCTCCACGCAGTAAGCTGGGGCGATCACAGGATCCATCTGGCCTGTTTCCCTTCTCTCTGGGATTGTTGGACTATGCAGTTTATTGCCCGATCTCTAAAAAATCATTGTTTCATATATTTTGTTTGTTTCATTGTTGTTTAAGGCAGTAAGATAAATCTATGTTCTATATATATCACATTTTCTTTAGCCATTCATCTGTCAGTGGACACTTAGGTTGATTCTATTTCTTGGCTACTGTGAAAAATGCTGCAATGAACACAGGAGTGCAGATATCTCTTCAAGATACTGGTTTTATTTCCTTTTGTTATATACCCAGGAGTGGGATTGATGGATCATATGGTAGTTCTATTTTTAATTTCTGAGGAAACTCCATACTATTTTCTATAATGGTTATACAAAATCATGGTTAATCTCATTTTTTAGTTTTGTTTTAACTATGTACCCACAATGTATTTGGCCCTATGGATTTTGAAAAGTGCATGATAAAACCAAGGACTCTCTTATCTGTGTATGTACTCTTTGCTTTTATACTTCTGCCCATCTGTACATATTTATACTCTGCTTCATTTTTAAACCAGTAATCCTATGTTTCCTCTTGGTCTTTGCAATAGTTATTTTTAATATTTGCGTATTCTTCCATTGAGGGGATGTACCTAATTTACTTACACACGCACTAATTTTTGAGTAACTAGGTTGTTTGCAATTATCTTTGCTGAAATAAAACAAAAATATAATAATATTTGTCTGTGTATATGTGTTGAGAAATCACCAAATTAGGTTTCTTTGCAATTTGCAACAAGGAGAAAAGCCTTAATAATGTTATAAAGTCAGAGCTCCAGTTGTTTGCTTTATAATTTTCTTCATTTCCTTCTTCCTGTGTTCTTGAAATAGCTGCTTATAATCTATATATATACTAGTAAAATCCTAATATGCAAATAGACAGAATGGTGGAACAACCGAACAACCAGTCGCTATGACATGCGCTGAACACCAGGGGGCGCACACAGAACATGGCGGGCGTTGGCAGCAAGGGTCAGAGTGTGGAACATGGCAGGCATTGGCTGTGGCAGGATGGTGGAGCAGGTGATCAGAGGCACCAGACCAAGGCAGGTCGCCAGTCTTTATCATCAGGTTGAGCCTCTGGTGGATACTGAAAATTCTTTGCTCCTGTGCACCGAGCTCCCGCCAGGTGCTTACACCTGCTGCTGGCACTGGCCCTGTTTGTATTTGCTGCCAGCACCTGGCGCTGGCCCCGATCACTCTGTGCCCTCAGTGGGTGCGAGCAGGGCCGGTGCTATCAGCACGGGAGTGGCAGTGGTGGGAGCGGGGCTGCCAGCAGACAGGGGACTAGGAGCAGTGGCGGAGGGGCCAGGCGGGGGAGGGGAGGATGGGCCGAGACCCGCTCCTGTGCCCACTGCAGCCTCGCAGCCCACAGTTCCTTTCAAGGTGCATGAATGTGTGCACTGGGCCCCTAGTATTTCATAAAATGAGAATGTCCATTCCCTACTAAGCCTAAGGTTAATTTCCTATAAGATATCCTGGTGACCAAGAAAGAACAGTTCCGAATAGTGTCAAGACAATCTTTGATTAGGTCCCCTCCTTTTCTGGCTACTAAACATTGAGGGGAAGTTCTTTCCTATCATTTCATTCTTGTAAGCATATATTTCTATTTCCCAAATCCCATGCTCTATAGTTTACAAATCCCAGATGTTTTGTCTGTATTATTGAGAACATAGACACTGGGAGAACTTTAGGGGTCATCAAGTCTAACCCCTTTATTTTAAAGATCAAGAAGCTGCCTTAGCTGGTTTGGCTCAGTGGATAGAGTGTCGGCCTGCAGACTGAAGGGTCCTGGGTTCAATTCCGGTCAAGAGCACATGCCCAGGTTGCAGGGTCGATCCCTAGTAGGGGGCGTGCAGGAGGCAGCCAATTAATGATTCTTTCTCACCACTGATGTTTCTATCTCTCCCTATCCCTTCCTCTCTGAAATCAATAAAAATATGCTTTTACAAAGATATTTAAAGATGAAGAAACTGAAGCTCAGGTTTAATAATAATAATAACAATAATAATAATGCTCAATGCATGTGTATGCAGAGAGAGATGGGAAAAGTGACAGCATGTGTTCTCTGCTCAGGCTTTACTCATGTTTAGGACCATTAGTCATGCTCAATGCTGATTTGTGAGCTATTGGATTTATGCTGTTGTTCGGAGCAAAGATCACTTTTTGGCATTTTGGGTCAATCTCAAGTGTCAGATCCAACATCACATATTGCTAATTGCTCTTTAATCCTCAGAGCTGGGACTCAAGGTCTTTAACACTGCCCACTAGCCAGCTATACTGACAGCCTTAAAAAAAAAGAAGATGAGTTTGCAAACTTTTGAAAACTTGCCTTAGATTCATTGTAAAAACATGACAAACTGGCGTCAGATGCCTTCTGATATGATGCCCTCACTTGGGCATAATTCTGCTCATGTAGAATTCCTGCCCAAAATGTATAACCTGAATCTAGTGATGAAGGAACATCAGACAAACCTAAATTGAGGCATAATATACAAAACGAATGACCTTTAGTTTTCAAAAATGCCAACGCCAAAAAAGACAAAACATTAAAAAACTAGACTGTTTTAGATTAAGGGAGACTAAAGAGACATGAAAACTAAATGTACTGAATGATTTATGATTAGATCTTGGGCTGGAGAAGTACTATAAAGTGCATTATTGGAACAATTAATAAAATTTGAATATGGGCTAACTTTATATAATAGCATTTTATCAATGTTCAATATCCTGAGTTTAATAATCATGCTATGATTATATAAAAGAATATTTTTCTTTTTATGTAATACACATTGAAGTACTTACCTACAAGGGGGTTTGGTGTATACAACTTACCCTCAAATAGTTAAGAGAGACAAATCTCTATGTGTGTATGTGTGCATGAGTATGTATATGTACATGTAAAGGGAGGAGAATAATAAAACAGGGCAAAACGTTAATAATTGGTGAAGATATGAAAAGGGTATATAGGACTTATTTATATTACTCTAGTAACTTTTCTTTCAATTTGAGATTATCTTAAAATAAAAGTTGCCCCATACCAGTTAATAACCAAGTGAATTTGACATTTAAACACAATACAATTTATATTTGCACCCCAAAATATAAAATACTTAGATATAGGTATTTAAAAATATGTACAAGAACCATGTGAGGAAAACTACAAAATTCTTATTTTTAAAAAATCAAAGAACTAAATAAATAGAGAGATATTTCACGATCATCGATAGAAATACGTAATACTGTTGAGATGTCAGTGCTTCCTAACTGATCTACAGATCCAATGAAACATCTAAGTTTGTAGATGTCCACAAACTCATTCTAAAGTTTATATGGAGATGCAAAAGACCCAGAATTTCCAACACACAGTCCATGGATTGATGATATTGATTTCAAGAATTACTATAAAGCTACAATAATCAAGATAGAGTGAGATTGCTGAAAGAACAAAAAAAATACATCAATGGAACACAATACAGAGCCCATATATAGACAAAGGATCAAAGGCAACATAATGGAGCAGGGGTTGTCTTTTCAACAAATAGTTCTGAAACAACTGGATATCCACATTTAAAAAATGAATTGAGACTTATACCCTTCATAAAAACTAACTCAAAATGGATCGTAGACCTAAATGTAAATTATACAACAATAAAACTTCTAGAAGTTAATATAAGACAAAACCTAGACGACCTTGGGTATGGAGATAACTTTTTAGATACAACATCAAAGGCATGATCCATGAAAGAAAATATTGATAATCTGGACTTCATTAAAATTAAAACCTTTTTCTCTGTCTTTTAAAAGACTCTGTCAAAAGAATGAGAAGACAAACCACAGACCGGGAGAAAAGGCTTACAAAAAACATAGCTGATAAAGGACTTTTCTCTAAAACACACAAATAACTCTTAAATCTTAAAATCGGAAAACGAACAATACTGATAAAAATGGCAAAAAGGCTTTAACAGACATCTTGCCAAAGAAGAGATACAGATGATTATTTGTCATCTGTATGCCCAACATGATGTGTCATAAGGAAATTACAAAATAAGACAACAATTAGAAACCACTAGACAACCATTAAAATGGCCAAAATCTGAAACATTGACAACAGTAAATACTGATAAGCATGTGGGGCAACAAGAACTCTCATTTATTGCTGGTGGGAATGCAAAATAGAGTGTCCACTTTGGAAGACTGTCAGTTTCTTACAAACTCTTACCATATATGGTAAGCATACTTTTACCGTTTAATCCACCTATCACGAGTCTTAGGATTTACCCAAAGGAGCTGAAAACTTAAGTCCACACAAAAACATGTACACAGATGTTTATAGAAGCTTTATTCATAATTGTCAAAACCTGAAAACAATTAAGATGTCCTTCAGTAGGTGAGTAGATAAACTGTGGTAGATCCAGACGATGGAATATTATTCCGCACTAAAAAGAAATGAGCTATTAAGCCACAAAAAGACATAAAGGAAATTCAAATGTATACAAATAAGTGAAAGAAGCCAATTTGAAAAAAACGCATACTTCATGGTTCAACTATATGACATTCTGGAAAAGGTAAAAACTATGGAGACAGTGAAAAGGTCTGTGGTTGCCAGGGATTGGTGATGGGGGTGGGGTGGGGTGAGAGGAGATGAACAGTGGAGCACAATTTTTAGGGCAATGAAAATATTCTATATGATATCATAATGATGGATATATGTCATTATACAATTGTCCAAACCCATAATATGTACACCACCAAGAATGAAACCTGCTATGAACTATGGGCTTCGGATGGGTGATTGTGATGTGTCAATGCAGGTTCATCCTTTGTAATAAATTTACCACTCGTGTGCAGGATGCCATTATTAGGGGAGATTGTGCACATGTGGGGACAGGGGCATATGGGAAATCTCTGTACCTTCCACTTGATTTTGCTGTAAACCTAAAACTGCTCTAAACAGTGAAATCTATTTAAAAAATTTTTTTTTAACTTGAAGCTCCTCAGGTTGAATGAGAAGATGATAAGATACATGTGTGTACATGTGGAGATCACTGACTTATGTCAATACACCAGCAAGAGCAGAAACTGGAGGGAGGTGACCCAAGAGGGAGGTTGGTCCTCATGCCTTTGGACAGATGACTGGGTAGTGGCTGATTTGCAAAGAGACCCTCTCCTCTAATTTTATTTCACTAATATTTCAAATCACCTGCTGGAGTATCTACAAACCAACGGACAAAATGGCCTCTTTGTTGTACCCCCCTTCCTTTTAAAAGGGTCATGTGTAATTGACACTCTCAGTACCGTGTGTCATGTGCCAGGCACATACCAACCCATAAAAATGTCCTAAGGCATTAATTATCACAGCTCAGGAGAGCAAAGACAGCAGCCCCTGCTAATTGTCAAAATCCCCTCTGTGACTGCACGTTGCCACACACCCAGTCGGAGCTTAAGAAACAGGAATTGGCGATGAAAGTTGCTATTCTTCTTTCTTGCAGGCAACAGCAGTGATTAGGTGGGGGGACACCTCAAAGCCCCCCTCTCCCTCTGCCTGCCCAGGCTCAAAATCTACCAGCAATCGGATCCCAAACATTGCCCTGCAATAGTGATCAGCAATTCTGTTTGATTTAGGAAGTGCTAATCGATAACAAGTTTAATTTGGGGAACTGCACTGGCTTCATCATTTTGCATCTGGCACCCAGGACTCACACCGCCCAGCTGGAAGGAAGGGAGGCAACTTGGGGTGGGGGGAAGGGGGAGGATGAAGGGAGGAGTGGAGGACGAAGGAGGAGTGGGGGAGGGGAACACGAGAAACAAGTTCATGAAAAAAAAAAAAAACAGAACAGAAAACCTCTTTCTTGAGTTAAAAATTATTTCAACTTTCCACGGCGAAATATCATCCGCAAGTGAAAGACATGACATAAATGCAAAGGCAAGTGAAGATAAACAAAAGGCCCCGCTCCGATGTTCCCGGTGTTATCCGTCACTGTCACGGAATTCTGTACGCATCATAACGATCCCAAGCACCCTGCCAGCTTGTCTCAGATACTATTTCTATATCTTACGGGATTTTTTTTTTCTCCAGTAAACTGCAGTTCACAACACAAGGTTTGAAGGTAATTTCCATCAAACTGCAGCTCCTGCAGGTCTGTGAGAGATGCATTATTCCTTAAATCCAACTGTAAAGCTCCTTTACCTTCAAGGGCCATTCCTTTTATACACTCTGTCAGCCAAAGGCGGCAGGAGAACAATTAGCCTGCGAGTCTATCCCTTTAAATTAATAATAAACCGCAGGGGGTTGTACACAGAGTGTGTTCAAACTCCCTTCTGGTGGACTCGGGCATCTTCCCCCCACCCCGTCCCCTCTTGCCAGACACAGGATCCCAGGAGGCTGAACTGTGGGGTTTGGGGATGGAAGGGAAGACCTGGACGCAGACCCTGCCTCCTGGACTGCATCTCTGAGCCATCCCCATGGAGGCAAATCTGAAGGTGAAAGCCCGGCTGAGCTGTCCATCTAAAGAAGCTAAGCACTGGCCTGACACTCAGAACGGGGTGAGGCAAAGGGATGGAAAACTGAGAGCAGGAGACCTGAGTAGGAAGGCTCTGAACAAAAGGCCAGAGGTAGAGCTTGGTCTGATTTCCTGAACCTCGAGCCCCCCAGGCCCCAGGCTCATATCACAGATGCCCCTGACCACACTGAGAGGAGGGAGGCAGGCAGGCTTTTAGGGGCCTGGGGAAGCCAGGGTTCTGATGCCTGGAAAAGAGCAAACTAAGTTTTCTTGGCAACTTCATCATTAATATTCGGGGGCTAGCTGATTTCTCTTTGTGAACATGAACATGGACCCATTTGCATAGAGACGACTCTTTAGACAATTTTCTTGGCTTTTGGTCAAAATTAGTGACTTACTTTTTTTTTGCTCAAAATTGAAGATTTTTAAGAGTGAAAGGAAGACATAAACAACTAGATAGCTATGTGCTGTGAACATAGCTATCACAGCACACCCTTCAGATCGGCAACAGAGCTCTTATTCCCTGTTGGGGGGGGAATATAAATTAGTTCCCCACTTGGGGAGCACCTTGGCAGTTCTCATTATGACCACTAATGTACCGAGTTTCACTAGTTTATTGAGCAGTCTAGTCTCATTGGGTTATAAACATGACAAGATCTTATTCTCTCTGACAAACGCCCCACTCTACCAGGGTGAGCCTCCTGGTCAGCCGAGGAACAGGCTTCCCTAATATCCTTTGGCCAGTTTCTCCAGTTTGGGGCTACTTTTACTTATTGGAAGGGTCTCTGTGATGTGTTTAAAACTCAGACCTGCTTGTTCCAAGTCTTCAATCTCTTATCTTATGCAGAGCTCTTTGCCCCGCCCCCTCTCTCAGAAGAAGCTATTGTTAGGAAGATGGGGGTCACACCTTCCCCTCTCTGGTCTTCTTCCTCTAACTCAGTGGTTCTCAACCTGTGGGTTGTAACCGCTTTGGGGGTCAAACGACCCTTTCACAGGGGTCGCCTAAGACCATCGGAAAACACATACATAATTACATATTGTTTTTGTGATTAATCACTACGCTTTCATTATGTTCAATTGTAACAATGAATACATCCTGCATATCAGATATTTACACTACGATTCATAACAGTAGCAACATTACAGTTATGAAGTAGCAACGAAAATAATTTTATGGTTGGGGGTCACCACAACATGAGGAGCTGTATTAAAGAGTTGCGGCTTTAGGAAGGTTGAGAACCACTGCTCTTAACTTAAGAGGTGGGAAGAGGAGAAAGAAAATGGCAAAGTTCCTCCACACGTTGGGTAAGGGAGAGAGGTGTTCCCTCTGTAGGCTTCTCCCTGTGGTTTTGTTGCTTCTCTGGCCCACAGCAACAAGCTGTTGATATCTCCTCCACCTGGTAGGACCCTAACACTGGGCTTTCATGGGGCACTTGGATGGATTCCTTAAAGGCTTCAATGGGGACCTGTGCTCTGAGTAGTTGTCTAGCATGGGACTTAGTTTGCCTGAACTTCTAACCTGCCTCAGTGTCTCCACAGAGCATGACTTCTACCCAGAGGTCATGGGAGTACCACAAAGATGGCTCAAGTACAGCCGCCCTCTATGGTGTTCCCTCAAATCACGTAGACCATCATGGTACATTCGTCATGCCAAATGGTAGGGATGCCCGCAGCCTCTTCCTCAGTCCTGCCTCTTTCTCTACACCCTGGCAGTATGAGGTGCTCTGAAAGGCCAAACACTTACCCAGTTTCCAAAACAGAGGGCCTCCAAACTGAGTTTATGCATGGGAGGGAGGGAGAGTGATCCTGCTAGATGCCCAGGAAACATTTAACACTGACCATCTTTGGTCTTCTTTCCTTGGCTTTCAGTATTGTGGAAGAGTGAAAAGAGAGAACGTGCTTTACTTATGAACTTGGTATTCTCTCTAAGATCCCCTCCTCTCTGCCTCTTCTTCCCTTAGGTGGATCCTGGGTGGGAGCAGTTAGAGAAAAGACCTATTTTTAGCCTGGGTGCCTCTCAATATGCCTTCCTGGGAGGTAGCTGGTCACAACTTCTATGACATCATGGTGGTTGCATGGAATGTGGAGTACTTAACATCTTTTGTCCTCAGCTTTAGGCCTTGCCCACAATTCTGATACAACAGGAAAAATGAAACAGAACATATGTGTAGCAGACCACCCATCAATTCTACTCCTAAGTTGTATCCTAGAGAAGTTCTCACAGATGTGCATGAAGAGATGGGTACAAGAATATATGTGGCAGCATTGTTTATAATAGTGAAAAGTTGGAAACAATATAATTTCATAATACATAAAATGTGAGAGCTGGTTTGGTGTTTGACCAGGTATACACAGCTACACTTAGATATGCGCAGGTACCCGAAGGTGCTCTTGTTTGTGGTGAATATACACGTGTGCCATTGGTGCCATCAGCAGGCCTTGTCCCCTGTCTACTTGGAGTGAAATCGCACCCCATGAGTCCTCTTGTGCCAGGCCCTTCTCTTTCTTCTCCACCAGCTCTTAGGTCTTATGTTTCACTCATGACTCCAGGTTTGGGTTCCTTGTACCATGGTCCAGCCATTCGGAGGAAAAACTGCCTGGATCAGCACTTCCTGGAACTCGTCAAGCTCAAATGTTCTCCATTTATGTGAACTTGGAAAAGTTAAGGATAACACTGAAAGGCCCACATTCAGTTTATTTTATGTATAGCTGTTCTCAAATAAACTAACATCATGTATAAGTTACCAAAGCCTTAATTGAATATTAAGTCTTTTAGATATGCCTTAGGAAACAAGAACTCAATATTTTGGGAGCGGCAGTACATACTGAAAACACAGTATCTGACATCTGAAATAAGAGTAGTTTTCCTGCCCTGGCCGATTTGGCTCAGTGGATAGAGCATTGGCCTACAGCAGGGTGGGCAAACTTTTTGACTCGAGGGCCACAATGGGTTCTTAAACTGGACCGGAGGGCCGGAACAAAAGCATGGATGGAGTGTTTGTGTGAACTAATATAAATTCAAAGTAAACATCATTACATAAAAGGTTATGGTCTTTTTTTTTTTACTTTTATTCATTTCAAATGGGCAGGACCCGGCCCGCGGGCCGTAGTTTGCCCACGGTTGGCCTACAGACTGAAGAGTCCCGGGTTCGATTCTGGTCAAGGGCATATGCCCGGGTTGCAGGCTCAATCCTCAGTAGTAGGTGTGCAGGAGGCAGCTGATCAATGATTCTCTCTCATCATTGATGTTTCTATCTCTCTCTCCCTCTCCTTTCCTCTCTGAAATCAATATACTGTATATACACGAGAGGCCCTATGCATGAAATTCATGCAAAAGTAGGCCTTCCTGCAGCCCCAGCTTCGTCTGGAAGGTCGTCCAGACGGACGTCCGGATTAAAGAGTAATTTTCCCTGGATCTGCTATTTGTCCCAAGAGTGAATGGGTATAGATGGTTTAGTGATGGTAACAAACATCTTTTAGGCCTCATCAAAGATGGAAAATTCACTTAGTCTAGTTGGCATGTTTCACATATTTAATTGATTCATGCATAATTTCACATCACTTTGCTAACATCAGGGACACGCTCTGATATGCCAGGAATTGCCTGCAGTCTATGGGGTCTTTATTATTTCAAGCACTGAAAACTGCTCAGTGTGTTCAGCATAGTCTCCCCTATGGACATGCGGCCATAACATTTATACCCATAGAGTTTGGACTAACAGCAAAAGAAATCAATTTTGCAAAGTCAGGTGTGCAATGATCCTGTAGGTATGAGAGTAGCACAGAGGCCCCGGCCTCAGGCCTGGGTTTGAAGGCAGCACCCATCTAACTTATTAACTAAATGATTGTGGGCATGTTTCTTGTATGAAATAGAGGTAATATCATAGTTTCCACATGCATTCTGTCCCTAGGGCTGCTGTAACAAAGTACCACAAACTGGGGGAGCTTATGGACCTGAAATATATAGCTTGTTGATATATTTATTGAACACCAGAAACAATAGAGATCTATTCTCTCACAGTTCAGGAAGCCAGAAGTCCAAATCAAGGTGGCAGCAAGGTTTTATCCTCCTCAAGGCTCTGAAGTAAATGGTTCCAGGCCTCTCTCCTGGCTTTTGGTGGTTGCTGCTAACCTTTGGCATTTCTTGGCTTGTAGATGCAGCACTGCAATCTCTGCCTGTGACATCACAGGACCTTCCTCCATGTGTGTACCCACCGTGTCTCTATATCCCAACACCCTCTCTTCTTTCTTATAAGGACATCGGTCATTGGATTGGGACCTGCCCTATTCCAGTATGGCCTCATCTTAACTTGATTACATCTGCAAAGACCCTGTATCCAAATAAGGTCATATTGACAGGTATTAGGGGTTAGGACATGAACATATCATTTTTGGGGCACACAATTGAACCCACTAGACCATGCCATGAACTTTTAGTTAATATTTCACTGGACAGTTCAGGGAAGCATTTAACATCATGCCTGGCTTATAGTAGGTGTTCAATAAATGCTACTTCCCAGCCCCTGCTAATGCGATGCTTTTAAAAAGTGCTTCTTTAACCTCTTCAGTAATCAGCATAACCATCAGGTTGTGTTTCTAAATCACAGGCATAAAACTATTATTTGACTGGAAACTTATGAATTTCCAAAGTAGTTTTTCATCTTATTTAAGCCTGTAATGGGAAAGCTACGCTAAGATGTAAAGAGATATTTGAGACTCGGCTATTCCTTCTAATGGAAGTGAAATTGCCTTCAACTTGAAAAAACAATGTGCTACAAATATTTATCACAGTGACCATCTCTGTCACGGGAACAAATCCGGCCTTTCATGTCTGTCTACGTACTGGTAAATATTGAATGGCAGTTAGTCAATGAGACCAATGGTGCTTTAAGGATAGTCACAAAAACCTAATTAAAAAGAAATCATAGAAAAAAGCATGTTTTTAAATGTTCAGAAAGGGTTAAGAAACATAGCAGAAGTATAAATATTTACTAATCACACTTGAGATTAGAAAAATATAGGGACCTTTCCTTAAAATTTCAATTGAATTAATTCAAAACCTCACCCAGAATCAGAACAGAGCAATATGCCCGAATCTTTGGCTAAATCCTTCATTGTCAAAGTGTTGAATTATTGCAAAGACCTCAAGATTTCAGAATAATGATGATACAGAGCAGTAACTTTCTATCACTGCACAGGATGTACAGAGCAATAAATCTTATTATAACATAACGTGGAGTTCTAGAAATGCTCAAAATTCTCTTGAATGCCAATTCACTAGTTGGTAAACTAGAGCATCCACACTTCACTGATAGAGAATTAAGGTGAATGGCCTCACTGTAATCGCAGCAGAGGGAAGGGGGTGGGGAGTTGTTTAGCTAATTACAACCTATCTGGTCTACAACCTCTTCTGTAATATTTATTCTAATGAAATATACAAAAGTTTATAAATATCTCGTCTACCTTATAAGTGTTTCCTCCAGGACTATTTAAAGATTTTTAAAAAAAGGAAATTTGAAATGTGCAAACTGGCAAAAACAAACAAACAAAAAAAGCCAATAAACAACAAAATAAGTGCTCTTTCAGCAGACAAACCAGCAGCTAATATACTCCTATTCCACACCCTCCGACTCATTCTTTCCTGTATCAGTCTAGTTATTCAAAGGATACCTTAAAGCTATAGGCCTGGCAGAGCCCACCATGCCCTTCCCCACTTTTGTTACGTTATTTCTAGGTTCCTGAGCAACCTTTGTTTAGCACAACCATTTATAAAGTTTCCAAACTACCTTGTCCCTTTGCATTCTGATCGTCACCCCTGTTCCTTAGCTGTCCAGCACCAGGTAGACACACGATCAATACTGCTTATCAATGCTGATGATTCCTGGCTTGAGCCACTTGTCCTTTTCTCTTGCTGGGAATACCACTTCAGGATACCTTATCCACGGGAAATTCGTTCGGCCCCTTTCCTTGCCCTTCTTTGGATATAGACCAACGAAACTCAATCTAAGACACTGGTGAGTTTACCAAGAATTCTAAGACAACGGTTTCCTGAAAGCTGACAGTCAAAAAATCTTTGAGCAGGAAATATGACCAATGCAAAAAGGTTCCTTTGTGTTGTCATTACCCTGATACCCCTACCTGCATCTTTAGGGATTGAATTCAGGACTGAAAGAAAGGTCTACAGAAAGAAAATCTATGTGGGCACAAGCTTGGTGATTCTGCCTGGTGCACACTCTTCTAGGATTTCATAAGGATGACGTCAACAATGACAAACAAAAGGAGAAAAAATAATTGGACCAAATCCACCCCACAAAAAAATGTGACCCTCACGGAGGCATCATCTGACTTTGGGTGTGCAGGAAGAATGAGTGTCTGCAGACAGAAGCAGACACCCCAAACACCAATGCAGGTGTACCCAGCACTAGGTGGTTGGTACCTGGCTGGGAGGGGCTGGGCTTGATCAGGTGCCTCAGCTGTGGTGGGAAACTGCTCTTCCTTGAATATATGGCTTGGAATACCTCCCCCAGATATAGCCTTTCAGGTACTGTACCCTCATACCTGAGCTGGGTAGCAAGATAATGCCAATGCTGAACCCCCAAATATCAGAAAACTGGTGAGGATTAGGAACGGTAGTGTGAAGGATTCAGTTTTAGGAGGATCACGTGAAGACCCTGGAGCTTGCCAGTCTCGACTGAGGGCTTGGGGCCCCCAAGGATAGAAGGACCCTCTGCAATCCCATTGGTGGGAGGACCCCCTTCTTCTGTCCCCCTCCATCCCAGGCTCCCTGGACTGGGTTCCAAATGAATGAGGGGACAGTCAAATATGGAAAAGTCCAGGGGATGGGAATGATGCCGAGGACGGGAACTTCTGGGCTTCCGAAATCTCCTCACGTGTACAGTCAGGAGGGGGTGCGCAGCACTGAAGACTCTGTTCCCCAGTGAGAATGGTGACAGAGAGAGACAAGTGTTAGGAAACCAAAGATTGCCGCGAGTGAGTCTGTTCCTTTACAAAAGCCCAGCCAGCGACACAGTGGGTGGGATTGTGCTCATGAGTAATTCGCAGCCAAATTCTAGACATATGAAGAAGATGCTACCCACCCACCGTCAACTGGCCATGTGTGCTGAGTTTTTGCCTCAGATGAGGCGAGGAACCCTGACCAGCCACTTAGACTCTCGATCCCAGTTCTTGATTCTGAGACCTTCTTCTTCTTCTATTTTTTTCTCTTCATGTCTGGTTGGCATAAATGCTTATGAAATAGATCAAAACAAATTGGTTAAGTATTTACATTGAAGCTATTCCTTTGAACCAGTTAACATGTTCCAGATAACCAAGTTTATTAACCCTGTAGGTTTGTAAATATATATGTGTTTATAAGGTTGTCTCATACCAAACAGCTAATATCTGCTTTGAATTAATATAGTATACTAATGCTTAGCCCTCCGTTGCCAAGGTTAATTGTTAATTATTCCAAGGCAAGTTATGTATGTGCTTGGAAGTGGATTTGCTGAGCCTGGGTTCTCCGTGTTATGCGTTAAAAATTTGTAAGAGGCAAATACACTTGCATAAAGGCAAATTAATTATTTAGGGAGGAAAGACTTAATCAAAGCAGTGGGCCACTACGGTAATTAGATTTCAGGAAAGAAAGCTAACAGCGGCACAATCCATGATTATTTATTGTTCTCCCTTCTCTGCACAGATCAGAATTCGATCTCCAGCCCTGAAAATACACACCGAAAGGCACATACGCCACACATATACTGGAGAGGACCTGCCCCTCGCCCCTCTGCCCCAGCCCTCTCCATTATCAGGGCTGGAAGACGGAGCAGCAGATCACTGACAGCATCGTAGAGCAAATCATCCGCTTGGTCATTCCTCAAGGCTCCAAAACACAGACCTTTGAACAGCGACAGCTGGAAAATCCTTAGGCATCAGATGCAGCTAATAGGGGATTCTCCGCCCGTGTTCAGGAGTCTTTGAAAACCAGACGGCATCGTCCGCAGCAGGACATGTGACAAGACATTTATTTTCATCTACTTGCTGTACGGCCGTTGAAAACTAGAAATATCAAATTAGATCAAATGTTTGAAAGCAGGTTAAAATCGATCCTTTCCTTGTGTTTTGGGTTCTGCCCAAACAATGCTCTCAGCTCGGGGCCTCCGCAGCGTGAATATATATTTCATCGTAGGAGGGAGAGAAAGGCCCCCAACGGTGATAATCACCGGCACCGAACTGGAGGCTAATTATCAGAGGGGTTCTGCCTCTCTGTGCGGGGAAATGGGCTTCTCTGGGAGGAAGGGCTGCGCAGGAGCTCCCCGCGTCATTGGGAAGAACTGTTTTGTCCCCATGCTTTCGGGATGTCTAAAATCATCCTTCGAAACAGACTGGTCAGATAAAAACGATCCAGTGAGAATTTTGTCAGACAGAGGCTTTCTTGGGCAATTTTGTGTTGTTTTGTACCTGCCAACCCTCCTTGAGGCGTGAAAAATGTGGAAACCCACAGGACACAGAGCCCTTGTGACTTGGGCCTGGAGCGCTTCACTTATTTGTATGACTCCCATCCGAGGGTCAGCGGCACCTTTCTTAAAGGAACTCCAGGCCCTGCCTTGCCTTTCTCTCATCGTGAATCATCACGACTTCCCGCAGAAGCAGAGAAGAGACAGCTCTTGGCACCCTTCTTTCCTGGGGTGGGGGGGAGTGTTAGGGGTGGGGGGGAGGCTGAGGTTTGGGAAGGTTAAGTGACTTGCCCAAGGTTATTTAGCAAATTAGGAGGGGCCACCTGGGACTAGAGCTCTGGGTTCTCAGGTTCTGGGGCTGCAGCCAGGAAACCCCAGCCACAGAGAAGCTCTTCTGTGGCTTGGTTTTGTTGACTGACCTATTTGTGCAGCGAATAAGCACATATTTCAGTTCTGTCCTGTCTTCCCCCTTGATGCCACACCAACATGCACACCCAGCCATTCAGGAGCTGGGAGGGGAAAGCATAGCCCCAAGTTCTGATGAGCAAATAAACTGACTGACTTGCTGCAATGGGCTCAATGTCATCTATTGTTTTAGGCCCTGTTGCCCGGAGGTGTCACTCCTACTTCCTAGGCTCACACTGAGAACTGGCTCCTTTGCCCCATTATGGCCATTTTTAAAGGGGTTGGCACAAGAACTGCTCGACGGATATGGACTTAAGAGAAAAAAAAACAACTTTAAAGAACATTTATTGTTGTCATCCTGGGGAAGAATAAAGGTGGTGTGTGATTCGTGTAATGAATGTTCTACCCATTAGTTGCTTTGGCAGGACACACGGGGTTAGCATCCAGGCACCCTAGGTAAAGAAGCCGCACCTCCGTGCACAGGAGTGACTAGTATCAAGGTTGGGGAAGGAAAGAAACCGCATCTGAAGGAGCGCAGTTATCTCGGAATAGAAGAATCACATGTTCAAAGTTTAAAAAGGTGAACTCATACAGAGCCGCTGCGGGTCGGGGGAAGTGACCTGGCCGGAGGACAGAGGGAGAGGCATATCAAAGTGTGGGAGGAAAGAAAAGAATCCCATCTCCAGGGCAAACTCTGCCTTCTCGCTTATGTAGATGCAGGTTTGTAAGTACAATGGAAGCTTTGGTGAAATGCTCACACCTCAGGGGGCTGAGTTTTTTTTTATTTTTGAATTGCAAGTGCTCCATCTAGTGGCCTGATCCTGAAACAACAAGCTCCTGGTGTTACTGATGTCATCGTTTGGATGCAAATCACTTAGTTCTTGATTTTTTTATTTTGTTTTAATGACTAATGCCTGCATCAGTCATAGCAAACTACTGAGAATTTAACTTCCGGCAGGCACAGTCGGCAGTGGCTTCCAAGAACTAGAAGTATCTGTATATTGGCAATGTGAATCAAAGCATTTTTTCCACTGCTGACATCGACGTCCCTGATTCATTATTATCTAAAATTTAATTATCTTGACATTTGTTTCTGGGGTGAACAGAAAATTTACTAAACTTTATATTTAAATTCAACATGTGTTCTACTGTGAAAAGTGAAGGAGAGTGGGGCATTCATTTGCCATGTAGTGACCAAACAGAAAGTGCCGGAAGCTCTTTGAGTGTAATATCCCCGAAGGCCTTGCTGTGTGTGCAGAGAGAGGGGATGAGTCCGCTGACCTTCAGGACTCAAGGCTGCCTGGTGTGGCAGCCTCGTGGGCTGTGTTGGTCTCCAAGTGTGAGAATCTCCTTCAGACTGTATTTGAGGAAAATGTCTTCTCAATCATATAAAGATGGCACCAGATAGCATTGGAATCAGGTCCAGCATCCATTTTCATTCAGCCCTCTTTGGTCTTTAGAACCCCAGAAACTTGCCAATTGTCCTTTATAATCAAAGGGAGCAAGCTTCCAGCTGGTTTTCTGTGCCCAGGCAACCATAGCTAGTTAGAAGTCCATATACTAGTAATTGTGTTTTGTATGCTCTTTAGTTAGTCAATGGCAAGTGATCCTGCTTTTTCATTAGGTGATACTATAAAATTGCCCTTGGAATTACATTTATTTAAATAGAAAGGTGTGTCAATTTAAAGAAAAAGCATTGGCTAAATAATAGCACTACAGGTATATGGATGTAGGAGACATCATGAAGCTGGACACGGATGCAGGACTATTAGAAACACACGTGAGGTCAGAACACCTGGCCCTGTTCTCTCAGCTGGACCTTCCACCCGCCCTCTGTGACTACGTGGGCATGTTATTCCTCTGACCTCCATTTTCTTCCTTGTAGAATGAGGGCTTCTTTTAGCTGAGCTCAAAGACACTAATCAAACTAAAGCTTCTTAGAGCAACGTTTAAACTGGATTTATTTGTTCCCTGAATTCAGACGATGGGGAAGATCAGAAAGGAAATAGAACATCTTAAGAAAACCTTCATGCAAGAACGAAGAGGGACACGTGGAAGGCCCAAGAGTGCAGTGTGGTGGTGAGTTACATCTGGCATCTGAGTTGTACTTAACCACAGGCCCCAAATTACAGCCATGTTCTCCAAAATTCTAGCTCATGCGTAGTAAGGAGACATCAAATCAGAGAACCATCAGGATATATAATTTCTTATTATGGTGTATCAGGAAAAGGGCAATACCTGCCCTTAAAGCCATTCAACAGGCTTTCCATAGGATATAATGCACCTTTCAGCACCCCTTCCGATGGGCTTAGTGCAGAGGGAGAGCTTGCTGGGGAGTTCCAGGTGCAAGGGGACCAGCTAAGTCTGGGTCCATGGGGTTTGGGACCTTCATAGCAGAAAAGCATGACATGTGAGTAGGGCAGTGTCTAGTGCAGGCTCAGGAGGGCTCCATCTTCTCCCTTCACTGAGCTGCCAGGCTTAACTGAGCCCTAGGGGTCGGCCCTGTGCTCATGGTCAATCCTGATATCAGCCCTGTAATGCACATATGTTGTCCATGTTAACAGATATGAAAACTGGGGCTCACAACCAGTAAGTTCCTAGCCGGAGGTCACCTGGCTTATGAATGGCAAAGTCAAATTTGAGTCTAGGTGTCTCTGTGAACGGGGAGTGCCGATTCCACTAGCAGCTGGGAGATCTGGGCGCCATATTGGGAAGCGTGGCTCCCTGTCCTCTCTGTGACAGACTGAGGCAGTGGGGCATGGAGAGATCAACCTTTAACCTCTCTGCAATATGACTGGTAAGGTTAATCAGTACTGATCCTGCCTGATGGTCCTTTTATCCACCCCCCAGTCTCCAGTATTCATTCTATGATGCTCAGAGTTATAAACACCAATCTTTCATTTTCTCCCTCCTTACTCACCTCTACCCATTCACACCCATCAGAATGGTAACCAGTCTTGAAGAACTGGAGCCACTCAGTTATGTGCTGACATAACTCACAGAGAGACTCACAGAGGGCTGCCCCATTCCATAAAGAGAAGAGAGGATTCCCTTCCTTTCTTCCCTGTCTCCCTCCGGAACCTACATGATGCTGCCTTCTGCAAGGGCAGATGGGCCTCCTCAGATATTTTATATGAAATACAAAAACAAGCCAGCAGCTGAGAAGAATAGCCAGCTGCAAGAAAATGCAATGAGCAGCTAAATTCTTGCACCCCCCCATGATATGATGCCCAATGTGCTGGAGCAGGTATCACGTACCAGGAACTGATAAGGTAGGGAGGGGCAGAGGAAGGGGAATAGCACCTCTGCCTGCCCTTGAGACCTATTAGGGAAGATGCAAAATGGATACGACTTAAAGGGTAAAGTGTGAAGTCACTTCTTTGCATCTCAGTGTTTTTAATTTTCTTTGTAAAATGGGAAAAATAACACCACTTGATTTGTTGGGTAGTTTTGAGGATTAGACAGAAAAGCCCATACACTTAACACATGACCTCGTATCCTATATAATAAAAGGGTAATATGCAAATCGACCGAACGGTGGAACCACCAGTCACTATGATGTGCACTGACCACCAGGGGCAGACGCCTAACACACTCCCCCTGGTGGTCAGTGTGCTCCCACAGGGGGAGTGCCGCTCAGCTCAGCTACAATCCGGGCTCACTGCTGGCGAGCGCAGCAGCCCACCTCTGCGGCAGTGCTAAGGATGTCTGACTGTGGCCTAAGCCATCAGTTGGACATCCCTCGAGGGCTCTCGGACTGCGAGAGGGCGCAGGCTGGGCTGAGGGACCCCCCACCCCCAGTTTATGAATTTCGTGCATTGGGCCTCTAGTGTAATAATAATAAACGTCACACACCAACAGCATTCTCATCACCACCACTTAGAAAATGTAAGTGTTAAGACTGTGGAAGATGTTTGGGGTGAGCTTTGAGGATTTGGGCAGGTAGAGATTTGTGAGGAGAGCAGGGTGGCATTCTAAGTGAGGGAGCTAATCTGAAAAACATTGGGGAGGTGAGAAAGCTCCAAAGAGAAAAGGTAGCCCTAGCCAGTTTGGCTCAGTGGATAGTGTCAGCCTTCAGACTGAAAGGCCCCAGGTTTAATTCCAGTCAAGGTCACATACCTCTATTGCAAGCTCGATCTCCAGCCTTGGCTGGAGTGCATGTGGGAGGCAACCAATTAATGTGTCTCTCTCACAGCAATGTTTCTCTCTCTGTGTGTCTCTCCCTTTCCCTTATACTCTCTCTAAAAATCAATAGAAAAATATCCTCTAGGGAGGAGAGAGAGAGAGAGAGAGAGAGAGAGAGAGAGAGAGAGAGAGAGAGAGGAAAAGTAATTTTAGGGAACTCTAAGAAATACGATTTGGCAGGAGGGCAGGTCTGTGAAGGGAGTGGTGTGCTGGGGAGATGGAGGGCCTGAAATTCTGAGGCAAGAGTTTGTTTGAATTAATAAGCAATGGAGACCCACCACTGAAACCTTTTGACTGGGGTAAGATAAAGTGGGCCCTTGTATAATGGAGGACAGAGAAAGGAAAATTTAGGAGACCAGTCAGGTGGCCATTATAGCATCCAAATAACAGGTAAGCACATTGATCTGCTGTGTCCTGAGCAAGGTGACATGGGAATGTAGACACCATTGCTACCTGTTCTTTGTCCTCTGAAGTGTGACTTCTCTCCAACGGAGCAATGGGAGACCCCATCATCAGAAGCTGAACTCACGTGCCCATTGCCCAATGCTCCACACAGGAGAAAGTTAACAGAAATCCAAGTCCATTCACTCTAAGATTGTGGCTCCTAGTCCTTCTTAGAGGCGAAGTTTAGATAAGGTTTGTAGAGCACCATGAACCTTTCTTAATGCAGTGAGGATCTCAGGATAAAACAAGGTCCTGGTCTGAGGACAGCCCATCTCAGGAGATCCCACCCCCTGCCTTGGCTGGGTTGTGATGAATAAATGTGGTCTAAGACATGGCTAGTTGGACAAGTCACAAAGGGATGGAGAGGGGCTTTAGGATAAGCCAGACCTAGAGCAGTCTCCTCTGCCAGTTGCCCACCATCCTCTCCTCTGCAAAGTTTACTGGTCTCCCCCAGCCACAATATGGCTATGAGATAGAGCATGAATCTTTTGAGATGACCCATTACAATACTTGGGTAGATGCTTGATGATTCTTATTTGGTTCATGAGTGGAGTCGGGTAGGAAAAACCGAAAGTTAAAATATCCATCTTCACAACTATGCATTGATTGGTTTTCCCTTGGAAAGAAGTATCAGTTCTCCCATTTATAATGTTGGGATTCTAGATCTTTAAGAAAATGACATTTTATTTTATTATTTTTTTAATGCACCTCAAAAAAAAGAAGCATTATATTGTACCAATATTATAGCCAGTGATTATAAATATCTGAAAAGACATAAAAAAGAAAAGAAAATGACAGTCAGTGATTATGTTAAATCCCCCTTCACCCTCTTGTTCATATAACCAAATAAAACAACTGCAAGGCCACCTGGTGTAGACGTGGACAGGCCACTGGATGCAGAGCTGGGAGTAAACACTTGGGCTTCTGAGCTCTGCAGACCCTTGTGGTGCCCTCAGGGGGCTGGTCACTTCCCTTTCTAGTTCTCATCTTGTCACCTGCAATTTGATGGAGTTTTACGTTCTAAAACTTGGTTCCAGCCTTAGAAAAAGCAAGTGCCAGGAATAGCCTTACAGTCCATTTTAGTTCTATCCCCAATCCTTTGCCCTCACTGATAACTCAGGAGAACGCGAGGTGGAGCTGATATGGTGAATGTCCTACAATCCTTCTCACTGACTTTGCAGCAGCCCCTCAGCTTCCTGTCCATGCCATCCAGGAAACGTGGTCCCTGCTCTGAGCCCTCAACAGGCCTAAGTGACATCTGGGGCAACAGACTCCTCAGCTGCATTGTTTCTCCTGGTAGCACCAGAGTGGAAGAAGTATGGGTCCCTGGCTTGTCATAGGCAGCAGGGGAGCCATGCCAACCCGCCCGTGAGCAGCCTGGGCCCGGACAGAGGTATAGGCTCCTATTACACGTCTTCAGGGGTCTTGATCTGCTTCTGCAAATAAGCCCGCTTTCCAAGTACCAGACCTGAGAAGGTGCCAGGAAGATTGGGAGAGCTTCCTTTCATTTTCCTTTTTCTCTGGAGGACTCCTCATGGAGCAAGAAGCTGTCACCGGCTTACCTGGATTACTCACTAGAAGAAAGACAGCTGGTGCTATTTCCTTCTTGTGCATAAATATGTTACCTGACTTGTCAGAGCCAAAATCTTCGGTCTCTTAATCCCATAACTTTGAGCCAGGGGTGTCCTTCAAGCCAACCTCATATTGGATTTCAAGTCTAGCACAGCTTCTTCTGTGTTTCACGGAGGTCTCAGGCGGGAGAGTAAGAGAGGGGTATGCGGGTTATTCACTTCAATCCCTAGAAGGAACTTTGTTGCTACCCTCTTGTACTGTTTTTACATTTGGGGCCTTAATCAGATGCCCCGGTATCTTTCTTTTATTGCTTGTCCCCTTGTCATCCTTTATTGAGGCTGCCATTGCATTAGATAATTACATTCACCCTCCCCGGCTCCCCCTTCACAAACTTTCTTGGAAGGCTGAGCTCATGACTCATCCTTCTCTGATATAAAGTGACTCTCTGAATTCATCAGGACCTGACATGGGCTGCCCCTGTCCCCATTAGGCACTGCATCATTGACTGGTTGGTTAATTTCAGGATTTGGTTTAGGGTCATAGAAATGGTTGCAAATTGTTTTGACATCAGGCTCTCTGAGCCCATCAGTCTATCCAGGATCTAGGAATAATCTCTAATATGTAGTACAGTCAGTCCTTGCAAATTCCTAGGTGAATAGCACTTGCCTGGGAATGAGCCATAAAAAGAGTTGCTGTTCCCACCTCCTTTTCACAGGGCCAGGCTGCCAGGAGGCTGCTGCTCACCGCCACTCCTTTTCCTTTTGGGGAAATGTCTGTCCCTGTTCTCTTAGCAGGAGCAACCAGTATTGGAGAGGTCCTCATCTCTCCTTTTGTCTTCCACGGAAAGCCACAAAATTCTGAAGGTTACAGTTGAGACCCCCAAGGCCCACCGTGACCACTTCCTCCTTCAGCTCTGTGATTTCCCCAGCCCTTCTCCTTCCACAGGTTCCCTGACTGGCTTCTCCGACACTCTTGCCTCTGCTACCACAGCCCAACCCTTCACACACTGGGGCCTCCACCACACAGGCCTCCAGGCCTACCTGCAGGAGCCACATACCCGGCGTGGCCCTTCCCCCTCAGCCCTGCCTTGCAAGAATCTCTGGATGAGTGTGCCTGATGGGATGACAAAGTCTTATTTTTAGAGACCATGTAAGGACCAAGTTGACCCTGGACTCCAAGTTCAAATCCAGGGATGTTCTCTCTGAAGCAATGTTTTCAAAGGAATGTATGTTGTTTATTAACATGAGGAATATAGTTCAGCTATATTATGGTATCTATGGAACTGTCTACATGGCAATCCATTAGTGGGCTGAAAGCTGTCTGTAATCCAGTTTTGTACATGTGACCAACATTTCTACTGACTGAGCCAAGCTTCTGCCTTGTGCTTGCTGTAAACAAGGCTGACAGGGAGATGGGGTCAGCCATGCCCATGTTACGGACAGCCATGCACCGCAGAGGATCCTGGGACTTGGATCCTCTGGGTTCAACTGGTTCAGACATCTGGGTTCAACTGCTAATTGGTCCGCTTTGGGCATTGCTTTCCTCTGGGAGAATGTCCCCAAGTGTCAAATGAGAATGTTTGTGAAAATGAAGTGACACAATCATTGTGAAGAGCCTAAGAGTAGATATTCAAGAAGTGTTAGTTGAATATGAATTCTAAAAATAATTAAGTGATGCCATGAGCTCCAAGGGCTATTTATAGCTCATGTAATTCTAATAATTATGCTCTTTCTGGTTCCAAAACCAATCTTTCCCCCCTTAGAAGCCACACTCTCTTACCTCCAGACCAATGGGTTACGACCCCTTTGGCGGTCGAATGACCCTTTCACAGGGGTCGCCTAAGACCATCCTGCATATCGGACATTTACATTACGATTCATAACAGTAGCAACATTACAGTTATGAAAATAATTTTATGGTTGGGTCACAACATGAGGAACTGTATTTAAAGGGCCAGAAGGTTGAGAACCACTGCTCTAGACACTTCTAGTTGCTCCTTGCGTAACTGAGGAGCAATGTTCCTGCTGCCTCAAACCCTTGGCTAGTGCACTGGACGGCAGAGTGGCCTCTCCCACACCCACTCGGTCACACAGGGAGGAGACATCAGGACCGTTGCCAGTTTTAGCAAATACAAACATAGGACATCCAGTTAAATCTAGTTCCTTATGAACAACAAATAATTGCATGGGGCATTCTTATAATTAAAAATGGCTCATTGTTCATCTGAAATGCAGATTTAACCAGGAGCCATGCATTTCCTGTCACTTGTAGGCATTCAGTGCATCTGCACCAGAACAGGGTCATCAGAACAGGGTCATTGGAGCCACGGGATGATAAAATGGTCTCCAACCCTGAGCAGATGCAGGGTTAGTCACAGATGTTTTGGGGGCCTCACTGGTATCTCCTCTGTTATTCATTTCCTCACTAGGACGTGCCAACTCCCAAGGGATGCCTCTCAGCACTGATTCCCTCCTGGTCTCGCCAACCCTCCAGCTGACCTTGGAGGAGATGGATCCAAGGTCTGTGGGGTTTCAACTGGCTTATAAGACTGGGAAGAGTGATATCTGGGCTCAAATCTTGCTGTGCCTCTACTTACCTGTGTGATCTGCATACACTGAGCCTTAGTTTCCCCATCTGTAAACTGAGAGTGATGATGCCTCACCAGGCTGCTGAGTGGATTACATGGAGTGATGTGTGTCATGGGCCGAGCACTGAGTATGGCAGCTAGTAAAGTGCTCCACAAACACGAACTCCCTTTCCCCATTACGCTGCACCTATAAAACCGAGGGGACAAGAACGCACACCCTGGCCTAAAACTATCAGGAGCTTTTACAACCCTTGTCTCTCACCCAGGCTGCAAGTCAAGCAGAAACCCTGTTAATTGATTCAGCAGCCTTGACCTGCTATGCTCTTCCTCCCCGCTTGCCTTTTCTTGGTTATCAAGAAGGTCCTGCAAAGATTGCCATCAGCAAGGCCGTCCAACCTTGTTCTTGAGTGGATCACACCAGTAATTTGCTGTGATGGATAGCGTGCCTCAGACTGCCTGCGTAATTGTGGTGAGCGGGCGGGGCGCTGCAGCCGCCGAGCTGAGGAAATTCAGACTTGCAGGGAACGCGGCTCTGCCCCAGCCACAGTCATTCCAAAATTAGACCTTTCCTCCGCTCCATCATTACATGGGTAAGCAGTCAGAACACTTCCTGCAGGCGAACCACATATCAGAAGTGATTTATAGAAACATCCACATGTGTGTGGATGGGTGGCAGAGGGAGGGAGGGAGGGTGCCTTGGAGTTGGCCCCACACCTCACCGCTCTGACATCTCTGCTGGACCAGCAGCGGCAGCCGCAGCCGCAGCTCGAGCAATATAAGGACTGTTCCTCTCCTTCAGGGACTGGGAAGGGCAACAAGCTACTGGGGAAAAGAAATGTGCGGTTCTTTTCGTTCACAGGCTCGCCAGGACCATAAAGCCGCCTCTTCTTGCATGTTAACAACTCAGACGCCCTGGTCCTGCCCTAATGGTACGGTTCAGTGGGTTTAGCTTGAGGCCTGGGCATCATCCCAGCTCCCTCGGTAAATGGTTCTCAAACTATGTTCTGGGGAGCATTTAAGTCCCCGGATGCCCAGGCCTCATCCAAGACCAGTGAAATCAGAGCCACTTGGATATAGGACCCAGGCAGAGGGGGCCTTTTAAAGAGCTCCAGGTGATGCTGATGGACAGTCAAGTTTGAGACTCATGCCTACATAATTTGTAAATCAGGCAAGCTTGGGCAATATCGGTTCAGGGAAAATGCCTAATTAGACGCACCAAGGGCCTTATTTATTTGTCTTCAGCAAACTGGAATTCAGAGCCTTGGTGTAGGCAGATAAAATCATGTTATGGGAGCTGTTCTCTAGCATTGTTCCGAATCCTGACTGATCATTAGAATCACCTAGTTTATGTATTTTTCTAATACAATTTCCCAGACCTCAGTTCAAATTTATTGAACCATATCTATATAATTTTAAGGTCCTTTAAAGGTCATCTGGATACTCTTCAGGATCTGGGGACTAGTGCCTTCAGAGAATTTTTAAAAGGTTGAGTTTTTAAATTTTATTTACTAGAGGCCTGATGCACGAAATTCATGCAAGAGTAGGCCTTCCTTCCCCCAGCTGCCAGCACTGGCTTCCCTCTGGCACCCAGGACCCAGGCTTCCCTTGCAGGCCCGGCTTTGTCCGGAAGGACGTCTGGTCTAATTAACATATTACGCTTTTATTATCCTATATAATAAAAGGGTAATATGCAAATTGGCCCTTATGGCAGAATGACCAGAACGACTGCTCAATCATTCACTATGAGGCACACTGACCTCCTCTTGGTTCCTTTCCCCAGCCAGCAGGCTCTGATCAACTGATGGTGAATGGGGAACAAGGGGTGGGTGGCAGGGGACATGGGGTGCACCAGGCCAAGGCCCCTGCCCCCCCACATAGAGGGCAACCCACGGCAGGGAAGGGGCCAGCGAGCGGGCAGGAATGGTTGACATTTTGGTCCCTTCCCCTGGATGTCAGGCTCCAATCGCCAGGCTCCGATTGCCTGATGGCAAATAGGGAACCAGGGTGGGTGGTGGCAGGGGGCAGGGCCAGCAAGTGGGCGGAATGGCCGACCTCTTGGTCCCTCCCACCAGCCAGCAAGCTCTGATCACCCAATGGCAAATAGGGAACTGGGGGTGGGTGGCGGTGGGGGGAAGATGGCCCTGATCGCAGACCAGGCCTAGGGACCATACCCACGCATGAATTTCATGCACAGGGCCTCTAGTTATAGATAATTATGTAGGAGGCATGTAGGTTTTAGCTCTGATACAAGGAAATGTATGGATGACTGAGCATTTCTAGACATTGTTATTTCTTTTAAGTTTTTGTTTTTTTGTTTGTTTGATGAGTGGAAATTATAAAATAGATATCATACTCTAATTTTTCAATCTGGTGTTTCCTTAACTCTTGAGCCATCAAATAGGGGATGAGGTAAGATAAGCACTCAAGTTGATTTTTCCTTCTTGATGCCACTTCTAGACAAAGCAAGAAGAAGTTCAAATCTCCCTTCCTCTCTCCATCACTGGCGTGGAGGGGGTGTCACTGAATCAGAAGCTTTTTGAGGTCCCTGGAGCCATCTCCTGGGTCAGTCACAGGCCAGCTGTTTCCTGTGGGGACTCCACCTGGTGACAGCATGCGGGATAATTTCTAATTAGAAAAGCCAGGGGCGAGGAGGGGGCTTCCTTCAGTGGTCTGGGAGCGCTAGGCTTGAGTTTATCTCAGTCAGGGCTTCTCCGAGCCCCACATTTCTCAGTGACTCTCTTGAATTTTATTTTCAATCCTGCCAAGGGCAGATTAAATGGCTACATAACTGGGAAAATGCAGAAGGCTTTGAAACAGATGGTTGGCTGTGCAGGCTCAGTGACTTGCCAGGCGCGGGATTGTGTTGCCATATGAATGGAAATCCCATCGTGGCTGGGGTTTTATTTCTGCAACCTACGGA
Source organism: Myotis davidii (assembly GCF_000327345.1). Lineage (NCBI taxonomy): Eukaryota > Metazoa > Chordata > Mammalia > Chiroptera > Vespertilionidae > Myotis > Myotis davidii. The sequence goes on from NW_006283631.1 coordinate 3,835,042, forward strand.
TGACAGCGGCTCCCTGGTCCTCCTGGCAGTGGGGCCTGCAGCAGTTACCTGCCATGATCCGCCTCCCATCAGCGCTCAGCTACTTGCCTCTCTGGATTTTCCTGGTTCTTTTCTCTGAAAGGGAGTGTCATTCTAGACTAATTTCCTGGTGGTGTAAATGATTTAGCAGGGCTGATGAATATCAATAGAGCTGCAGATGGGTGTAAGGCTCCTAATGAATGTAATAGTCACCAGTGCCAAAAATTTTTCCAACTTGTATTTAGGATGAAAACAAGCTTGAGTGGTACCCACAAAGGTTACCGCTTTAATTATCCATCACAAATTTTAGTCAGTAGTCAGGTGTCAGCAGATTATGGCACAGTGGAGAGGCTGTGTTCATGGCCACGTGCTGAGTGTGCAGGAGCCAGGGAGCCCTGGGTTCGAATCCCAGCTCTGCCACTAACGAGCTGTGATTTTGAACAGGTTATTTAATTTCTCAAAGGTTGGTTGTAAAAAGCAGAGAATAGTACTTGGCCTCGGGCATTTTTAAAATAATGAGCATGAGGAAATGTAGTGTTTCTGGCATTTGTAATTTAACAAATAAATATTAAGTATCTGCTATGTAGAAAGGGCTGCACTGGGTGCTGGGGATTGAGAGGGTCTTGGAAACTAGATGAAGGAAACAGCTAGTCAGTGGTCTGCCAAGCAGGGGACAGAGAGAGCCTCCTTGGGCTCAGGCAATATGGGGTGTGTTGTCTGTAGAGTATTTAAAAACAATCACAAAGCTGATTGTTGATCTACTTTCTATTATCCACATGTGCCAATAATTCTAAACAAGGCCGGTGCTAAAAT
>NW_006283631.1:3835899-3872591 GCF_000327345.1 Myotis davidii
ATTTCTCTGTCCCCTGTGGAGGCCAAAGGGGCCACATATGAAAACTGACAAGCTCAGGGGAGGCCTGCATGATGGACTTACAAACTCAGAGAGCTAAAGTAACCACATAGGATGGTCTGACATTAAAAATCCCTAACTAAAAGTGAGTCATGCACGGCGGGTCGTCATGTCCTACGTCTGTACATCCTTGACAAAGGTCAATTTTTACCTTCGCTGAGCCTGCCTATGGTCTTTTTGCATTTAAGATAATCTATATTTGGATTTTCCCCTTTATCCAGGGGACAATCTCCCAATGGAACAGGGAACCCCCCACCATTATGTTGTTATTCAAATACCATCTCTATGTGCGGAACATGTTCATTGTTAGCATGTGAAAGAAGTATGTGTCCCTCCATTTTACTCTTTATCCAGTCTCAGAGATTTCCCCCACTTTGCTTTCTCCCACCCCCCTCATCTAGCACTAAAGGATTTCCTATAACCTCCTTATGCACCTTCCTTTTATTCTAATAATACTGCAAAACCGCCACTCTCCGAAGCATTTTCTCAGTCTGTTGAGATTTTACTTCTTGGCAATTGTCAGTTTGGCTCAAATGAACTCATAAAAATTCTCTACAGGTTTGGACATTTCCTTTGTTGACATCCCCAAGTATCTCTTGTTGGTCTAAGTTCTAGAGAACTATTGTAGTTACTGTTGGGTTTTAATACTATATATGTAAGCTGCATAGTATTTTATTTTTAAAATTATTTACACAAGTTAATTTTGTGTTCTGTGTGGAAGTTAACTGATTATGCCACAGGCCTCCCCCTCCCCCAATATCTGTGCTCAACCACAGAAGTTTGTTCTAGAAAAAATTTGCAAACATTTGAAAGAGTTGGAGCCACTGGTTCTGGTGCAGGTTTTGCTTCCAGGCCAAGTGGTACCCCCTCTTCCTGCATTTAAATAGTAGCTTGATAATAAACAATAGCCTCTCAGTGATTCTAAAAAAAAAAGAAGCAAAGATGCTGAATCCCACCAATCCTGTCATTTCTGTGTAACCTCTTGGGGATTTTGTATCTCAAATTTAAAACAAGGAAACTGTGAACTTCAAGGTATAATATTTGGGTTTGACAGTGCATGTTTTAATTAATTCATAAAATGTTTTACTGAATTTGCATATCTTTAAAGTTGCAATGGGCTCTTTTTTTCAAATTGTTAATTGTTTTAAAACTAAAGAAAAAGTAGAGAAAATAATGATTAGCATTGATTATTATGTACCTAGAGGCCCAGTGCACGAAATTTGTACACAGGTAGGGTCCCTAGCGGCTGCCAGCTGCTGTCCAGGACCTCCCTTCTCCCAGCTGCTTGCTCCCGCCCCCTGCAGGGGCATCCCTTCACACCCGCCTTGGCCTGACACCACCCACTCACCTGCTCCACCATCCTGCTGCAATCCCACTATCATCGGGGCCCATGAGGGCAACAGGGCCTCCACTGCCAGCACTGCATCACCGATGCCCACCATGTTCTGTGCTGCCCCCTGGTGGTCAGCGCACATCTAACTCGCGGTTGGTGGAACTCCTGCTTGTGGGAACAATTTGCATATTAGCCTTTTATTGTATAGGATAATTACTGGAAATAATTGTATCATATTGAGAAGGGAGTGTTAAAATATGATCCACTCCAGATGTCAAGTTTGTGACGTAGGTCACTATAATGAATTACACAGTATGTTTTTAAAATTGTAATTGATATAAATAGTGGCCCTTCCTCTTCTCTCATGACTCTCCTCTAAGATAGTTCATAATGGAAGAGCTGGGTTCCATGGTCTTTCTGAATGATGATCTGATTCTGTGGCTTTAAACAATAGTAGTAACTGCTTTTATGGGACCCTTCATATATGTCAGGCCTGAAACTGGCATTTCACAGTTATTATTTAGTACTCTCAACAGTACAGTGAGATAGGTATTATTATTATTCCACTTTAATCGATAAAGAAACTGAGGCTTGGAGAATTTTGCTCCAAGTCACACAGCTAGCGAGTGACAGAGCAGGGGCTGACATTGCGCATTTATTACCTGGCTCAAAAGCTTATTCTCTTAACCACCATGCCATCAAAAGACGGGGACACTGGTGCTGACATTCAGTTCCTGACTAGATTACAGGAGAGGCTTAAGGCCAGTGAGATTCTAGACTTTGCTTGTCTAAACAACCTTGCGGTTAATTAGATAAGACACTGACGCTCCCAAATCAAATCAGTCTCAGAGCTAAAATGCAGCAAAGGAATTATGGAGAATTTCATTCACAGGGAATGAAGATGCAGCCCTGAGGAAGTATTGCACCGATAACCACACAGTTACTCCTGGATCAGAAACCAGACCTCTGTCCACCTACACCACGCTACCCCAAGCCTAAATTATACACTATAAGCTGATTTTTCCCTTTCCGATTATCCCACTCTCTCACTTCCATGGGCTTTGGCATGGAAAGGAGAGATCCTGATTGTATGAAGCTTTAGGCTAGAGGCAGCAGGCTGATAATATCACTGATAGAGGAGAGACATGTGTGGACAGAGTTAGTGCAGGTGCCTTGGCTGGGATGACTTTGGACATCTGCTATGTTCCTTGGCCTATAATATTCAACTTCCCAGGCATTGCCTAATATCGATGGTGACAACCCATTTAGACCTGGAGAAAGCCTCAGCTTTCATTGTAGAACGATGGGAGGGGTTTATGTAGGACAATGCTATACAGAAACCCCTCTCACGATGCTCTTTCTTCCCCTTTTGAGTTGTTCTGTCCTGAAAGTTAATCAGACAAGCAATGGGTCCATGCTGCCTATCACTACTCAAGCCAATTAAAGCAGAGGCAGGGTTGAATCGTATATGAGTGTTTATTCCAATATTGCTGGCAGTATGGGAGAGCAGCAGGTTATCCACAAAATCTGCTCTGCAGCCCACCATAAGCCAGCTGCTTATATAGATAGAAGTACAAAGGGGAAGTAGGCATAGGGCAGTTTACAGATATGCAAAAGGACTAGGGGTCTTCAAAGGACTTAATAATATGCAAGGGCTGAGGTTACCTGGGGAAAGAGCCCAAGGGAGTGCCAAAATTGACAGGTAAGCAGGCTGGAGATTTGCAAAGGCCTGCAGGTGTGCAAAAAGGGCTGGGGATCTTCAAAGGGCTGGCGATTCTGGTTTCTGTAACAAATCTTTGTTAATCTTTCCATGATAACAGGCAGTTCCAAATGGGGAGGAAGCCTGCATCTCCAGTTAGCTCTAGCCAGGACAGAATGTGCCTTCTTTAATCAGAATAAAACAATCAAGCTTAACAGAGCATGATTAATATTTCTTAGAATACTAGCTGGTTCCCTAACTATTTCTTGAAAACAATGGGTCAAAACCTCCAGCAGAACACTTATGCCAGGAGATGCTATAATAATTGGTAAATACCTCGAATGATGCCCTGTAATGATTTGTAGAGCAAATCATCAATTCCTCTGTTTCTGCCCCCTTTCAAAAGGTTTTGTAACTTTATAATGACTCAGCTCATCTGCCTGGTGTTAGAGAATTTGCATTATTTGCCCACAAGTCTGTTTCTCCACGTAGAAAATGTAAGCCCCTAGTTTAATCATTCTAGCAGTATAATGCATATGACTGTTACTCAGTGCATGTTCCCAAGCTTCATTCTAGATGTTCTGACCCAATAGATCTGGGTCCTTCAATCCGCATTTTCAGTGAAGGTTTGTTGCAGATATTCTACAGGTCCCCCTTTAAGATGTTCAGGAGCAATGACATACGTTCTACAACTCTTCCCTGATCCTTGGGAATAACAGGCCCTTGGTAAGTTATCTGCTGATTGAAAATGAAGGCACTTCTGTTCTTCTCCTGCTGATATACACTATTTGGAAACTTTTGTGACCACTTTAGGCTCGGCTCATTTTAATGACCACTTGGTATTGATTCCTAATGTTGTCATTCTCAGACATTGTCCATACTTTCATGTGTTTTTATAAGAGTCCAAAAGTTGTGTATAAAAGGAGAAGATGCTTTATCAGCAATCTGGTTTAGAAAAGCGTCAGCAACATTTCATAACATTTCACATTAACTGTCAGGAAATAGGTTGAAAGGCAAACTAAGAAATAATAATCCATTTGGAGGTACTTATAAAAACAACAACAAAAGATACAGTGTAAAAGAAAACATTGGGCTTCCCTTTCCTGATAATATAGAGACCTTTTAATATTAAGTTGCACTGTCAAAAAAAAAAGAGTTAATTAGAAAGATTCATAGAACCTAAATTCCAAGGAAACCCAATAGTCATTTTTGCAATAATGAGACCTCCCAAGCATAATATTGGTGGCAGAAATTGAAATGTGATGAAGCCTAAGAAATCTAGGATATCCTCTTAAAATATAAAATAAAATCCCAGGGTTCTTCTGCCAGCTTTTGTGACAGTCATTATTTTTACACTTACACCATAGTTTTAAAAGATGAGGAAAACAATAGGATGCATATGTTTCTCTAACATCTGTCAACTGTTTGAGACAAAAAAAAAATTAACAAAGGACTTGATTTGCTCTACAAGTCATTACAGGGCATCATTCAAGGTATTTAACCAATTATTATAGCGTCTCTTGGCATTAGTGTTCTGCTGGAGGTTTTTACCTATTTTCTTCAAGAAATGCCATTTGGAAATCTATTTCCAATATATGACTTCATAGTCAAATTACTATACAGTTCCCAACTGAGCCAATGGAAGTTCAGTGAGCAAACGCAAACTTATTCCCCCTTTTACAAATATTTAATCTAAAAGCCACGGCAAACCACTCTAAAACAATTATCTGTGTGGTTCTCAAAATAAGGATAATTTAAAATTTTAAACAGTGCCTTTCTTACTGTGGTCTTCCATGTCTTGTCTACAGTTCTGTGAATTTTGCCCCTAAATTCGTTAGAGGTGCTGCTGTCCCCTGAAATGTCAGAGGAACGTGTGCTGGTCATCTCCTAGACTCTGTCTCAATTTGTTTTGCCCGAAGTCTGATTAGGACTTATCACATGTCTTGAATAGAAACACTCTAACTCAAACTCTAATCCCAAGGAAAAAGAGCAGAAAATAGATTAAATTTCCTTTGATGTTAAAGAATATTCTGAAAAGACCCTGGTTTCAAAATAGAGCAACTAGTGAATATCCAAAATGTCAACAGATTTTCATTTTTCTGAACAAACCACAGGGGAACAAACGTAGAAGAAAAATAAACTTCAGGACATAATCACTGTGGTCCTCAATTTCTCTGGATCAGATCTTACAGAGTGGGGAAAAGCATTAGCTAACTTTTTTTCCCCCAAAAAATAATGATGGGTGTGAAAATCTTTGTCACCTATGCTTTTAAGAAAAAAATTAAATGGAACATTGAAATAAAAGGCGGCATTATCTTATGTTTACATTTCATGATGACTTGTTATTCAATTTACTTGAATTTATAAACAAAACAGCCCTTTGACCATTCATTCATCCATCTAAATCAATGAATTGTTCCTACCCTAGATGACCCCAAATTAAGTGATTCCAAAAGAAGGGTGCTTTTTAAAAATTCAGACTTTAAAACTGAGTCACAGACAGATGAACTATTTTTCTCTTCCTGTACGTGGTTTAATCTAAACTTGCTCTTCTCTGCTCTTCTCTGGTGTTTTTAGATAAGAACAGTGCTACAGGCTTTGCTCAGACACACCTGTAGACTCTACCTGTCTGAAAAGTTCCCAGACCTGGCCTGATAGCAGTATTGCCGGCTGAGTCAGGGGTTTGTTTCAGGCCTGCCACTGGACCTGCATGATTCTGTTTAAGTCATTTAACTTCATGCAGCCTCATTGAGGAGCTACAATGTCCCAAGCAAAATTCTACGTGTTTTGTATCCACCACACTGTTGGAAAATAGGTAGTCCTTTTTAAAAAAACAAAAAAAATACAGCTCCTCATGTTGTGGTGACCCCCAATTTCATTGTTACAAATTGAACATATTTAAAGCATAGTGATTAATCACAAAAACAATATGTAATTATATATGTGTTTTCCGATGGTCTTAGGCAACCCCTGTGAAAGGGTCATTTGACCCCGAAAGGGGTCGTGACCCACAGGTTGAGAACCGCTGATGTAGAGTGTCCCAGAAGTCTTAATTGCTTTTGTATATACTACTTGACTCAACCAACACAGAAATCATAGTTATATTATGGTTCTATACCATTCATACATCAACTTAATAAGATTGCAAGTGTCAAGGATCAAGGTAAATCTCTGAAGTGACTTATAAAGAAAATCTCCTCTTAGAAATATTCATTGTAACATGTTATAAGCACACGGAATACCCAGACATGCTAATTTCACTTATCTGAAGGACTATGAGTCACATAAAGGGCACAGGTCACCCAGAAGGGACAATCTAATCTTCCTGGTGATAGAGATGTTGAATAACTGAGGTTGGAACATCCTGGGAAAGGGAACACTGATAATAAAGTAGGACCCAGTGGTTTACATTTCAATTTCAGTGAATGCTGGTTCCATCTCAGTACAGAATACCAACTTGCAAAGGCTTGCCTATGTTCCATGTAAAATTTGATGAAATGAATTTGCTAAAGTCTAAAAGATCTCATCCTTTTGTGACCTCTCTGGCACCTCTACCTCTATCCACTTAAAACATGTGCTTGGGGCAATCAGCACAAATCTGGATAATACAAAATAACCCTGCACATTTAAGGTATTTGTGGTAGCTACCATACTGTAATGGGAACATTTTGATCATTTAAAAGTAAACTAAATAACAAGTTGTAATCAATTATAATCACATATGATAATTATCAACCAAAAATTCTTAGTCATGAATAAAAATGTGCATAGATATAGTATATTACAAAATTTGAAAGTTACCCCCAAATTGTGATTACCTTTTATGTTAAAAAAACAAACACACACACAAAAAACAGCCCAGCCAGCGTGGCTCAGTGGTTGAGCATGGACCTATTAACCAGAAGGTCAAGGTTCTATTCCCGGTCAGAGCACATGCTTGGATTGTGTGGCGTGTGCAGGAGGCAGCCAGTCAATGATTCTCCATCATCATTGATGTTTCTATCTCTCCCTCTCCATTCCTCTCTGAAATCAATAAAAATAAAATAAAATAAAACCCCCAAACAAACAAAAACTAAAGATTATAGAGCTCAAATTCTTGGTCATGAAATGATGTGAAATTTTATAGTTAGAGAAGGCATTTTTAAATCATCAGTGTTAATTTAGTTTCAAAATTTTATTAAGCAAAAAGCAGTGCACACATACAGGAGCACATTATGTGCCTCCCCCCAAGTAAAAAAACATTAGCTACCCAGCTCTGAAGCTATAGTACAATGAAAAGGAAAATGGTTAGAGTTGTTGGTATTCTTCCCATAACTTTTAAACATTGGAAAATATGAAGAACACATTTTCTAACCTGTAAGTTCAGATTTCAGCAATGATGGGGTATGAAAGGAAAGATGTTAAGGTAGAATTGGGTTCTTTTCTGATGACCCAATGTAGCTGTGTCTCCACCTTCTTCAGTCTAGCAGACATGCAACCTTGTGGAAACACACTTTGAAAGGAATGAAAATGAATAGAGTGTTTTCATATTCCCTTTCTCTGGGCTCCACCTATATAGTTCATTGACCATCCACACACCAACTACTCATAGGAAAATATCCATTTGCAAATAGGCAAATGTGTCCTACCAGACAGAGGGATTGAGCCCATGTACTTACTCAAAATGGGCAGACACAGAGCAAGCTTTGTGTAGAATTCTCGTATCAGACCAATAAGGTGTGCAGTTTGAGAAATCTAAGGACATGCACTTACTTCATGACAGCCATGGCTAATGTTGCATGCCAACCACTCTAACACCTTTGTACTAAACCTCCTGGTTCATAGGTCGCTGCTCAACCACTGAGCCACACTGGCTGGGCCATACTATTCTTTTAAACTACTTTTGTTAGAATCTTGGAGTTTTCAAACAGGCTTATCGAGAGACAGCTAAGTAAAGGGCTTGATGCCTTTTACCTAAATGAAGTCAAGGTCTCTTGTAAAGAATGAAGTTAGAGAGCCCACAGAGCTAGTGTGCACAGCACAAGTTGAGGTGAGTGAACATGATTTCCAGCAAGAAACCTTCTATCAAATTCAATTTCCTTTTGCAACCTTATAGTGAGTAAATACAATTTCCATTCCAAGCAAGCATGTCTCCGAGATTAGGGATGTAGCCGATAGAAAATAACAAGAAAGCTTAAAGTCAGTATTTCTCCAAGGAAATTCTCGCAAACTACTCAGAGAATGATTTAATGATAACAAGATACAGAATAAATATAAACATGGCGGGGGAAACCTTCACCTCAACCTTGCTGCTTATATTCTTAGTGTGTTTAAAGTAAACATCTTCTATTTTCCAGCCATTATATTTTAAGATGTTCTGGCTAACTCAGTGTTCTGTCCAAGCCCAGTGCCAACATTCTTCAAAGCTCTTCATTAAACTGATCGCCAAAGCTTGTGATCCTCTGGCTTCGGTCACAACTGCAGCCAAGGCTGAATCAAATAAATATCAGAGAAGGCCTAACGCTCTGTTTCCACTGCTCCTTAGTGTCATGCCCTGCTTTCAGCTGGGTGCTGATTGCCTTGGAACAAGTGATGGTGCCTAAAGAGAAAACCAAGGCATTTTCTCTGATTTGTTCAAAAGTCCAACCCTCAAAGGAAAATTGAAAGAATATTTGTGTAGAAACAATAGGAGAGGTTTGTGAGAACACTCCATTATATAAGAGAATGCTTGCTGGTCAGGGATTGGAAAAGATTCCTATAGCAGAGGGAGTGGCAGTGAGGAGCCAATACTGGGGGCCTCAAGGAAGGGGGGACCCCCACAAACACAAACACAGTGGAATGGAAGAAACCCATCCCTCTTTCCAGGAAGACCGTGGGGGAGAGGTAAGAGCCCAGGGTAGGATGCCAGGTATATCAAAGTAGGGCCTACCCGAATGACCTCATTTTGTTTATTTATTTACTAGAGGCCCAGCACATGAATTTTTGCATGGGTGCGGTCCCTCTGGTGGCCTGCAGGGATCAGGCTGAAACCCGTAGTCCAACACTGCCTGCAGCTCCTACCTGACACTCCTGTTCATCTGGGCACCTCTGTGCCTACTGCGGGCTGGCGCCCAATCAGTCCTGATTGGGAGAGGCTCTCACTGCCACAGCAGCACTCGCCAGCCATGAGCCCTGAGTCTGGCGCCCTCCCAAGAGGAGTGGCCTGCGGGGTCTAGCTGAAACCAGCTCTCCAACATCCCCGGAGGGGTCCCAGATTGCAAGAGGGAACAGGCCAGACTGAGGGACCCCACAGGTGCATAATTGGGCTGGGGAGGGACCCTAGGAGGGCTCCAGGGTATGTCTGGCCCATCTCACTCAGTCCCAATCAGCTGAACCCCAGCAACAAGCCAACCAGTACTCGTCGAGTTGGAGCATCTGCCCCCTGGTGGTCAGTGCATGCCATAGTGACTGGTCGACCAGTTGACTGTCTGCTCCCTGGTGGTCAGTGTGCATGTCATAGCCAGCAGTTGAGCAGCCTTAGCATATCAATAGCATTTTATGCTTTGATTGGTTGTTCAGTTGTTCTGCCGTTCAGTCTATTTGCATGTTACCCTTTTATTATATAGGATTAATTCATTTATTATAATTCTAAAAAACCTTTCATCACAGTTGACACACAATCATTACATTAATTTCAGATGTCCAACATAGTAATTAGACATTTACATGACTTACAAAGTGATCGCTCAGTTAAGTCTAGTATCCATCTGACACCATATATAGTACTACAATATCATTGACCATATTTCCTATTCTGTATTTTACATCCCTGTGACTATTTTTATAACTGCCAATTTGTATATTTCTTATTCCTTTCACCTTGTCCCTCCTTTAAAGTTAATTATCTCTTTACACACTCTATTTCCGAATATGGTTACATTCTGAGGTGCTAGGGGTTAGGACTTCAACATAAGAACTTATGGGGGACACAGTTCAGCCCGTAACAACTGCCTTCTGGTCACTCAAATTGCAGCCAAAAGTGATCTCTCCTCTCTGTGCTGATTGTCCCTACTGCATGGAACGCTTGGCAGTGACTGGACTTCTACCTGTGTTCCCGGACTGGGCATGGTCACTGCTTGACATGAAAAGAACTTATTAGAGTAGAAGCTGCTTCATCGACCTCCCACTTACAAATTCTGCAGATGAGTGGCCACTCATGCCCTCTGTAAGCCTCCTCTCTCCCTCTCCCCCAATTCTGAGGGTCAACCCAGCTTGGGCCCTTCTCTACAACTGCTGGGCCTCTACTCTGGCTAGCTGAGCTGTAAGTTCACCAAGAATCAGTTGTGCATATGCTGTGTTGAGGTTAATATATAATTACACAATTTCGCAAAATATTATGGGAAGCAATGAAATATGAGTGCAAAGGGAAGGCACTGTTTATATGAAGATGCTTTGGAAAGGCTTGCCCAACGGCAGCTCCTAATCGTGCTGTTAAATTAGGCGTGAGTGAGAAACTGTAAAAGTCAGGTGAAATCACAGTCCCAGCCCGGAGGCCTCTGCTCTCAGATTACTCTCCGGGTGTTTTAACTTCTTGGTCCACTATAACGAAGCCATAACTTTAAAGAAACCATAGACTGAGAACGGTAACGGATGTACTAGAAATGTGGTTTGTGAATGGCAACTCCAACATCAGGCCCAGATTCAAAGAAAAGACCTTTGCCCTCCTATATCCAATGATTCCTGAATGAATACACTCTACATTTTAAGTTAAAAGAAAATGTTTATGAAATGTATGTATCTGTTGTTGTTTTTAATCACCGATCTAACTCCTCATCCCTTTTAGCTTATTTGAGAAGGACCCTCCTGAATAGGCTGCCAATAGGCTGCCCGTGTCAGTGAGGACTGGACTGAGGTGTGGTTTTCATTAACAAAGAGCTGCTTGTAGGAGTTGCTAAACTCTGGGGCAGCAGCTGACAGTCTTGAGGCTTGAGGAATAATAATGCTTCCCTCTAAACAAAGAGCTCGGGGCAATTGCCTCAGAGGCAAAGTCCTAAGCAGAAACACCGTCTGGACAGTGGCTGCAGTTGTCATGACAGCCCGGCCACCTGGTCACCCCGCTGGCCTGGAGGGGAACATATGCCCTGGGACACCCCTTGGCCATCCCTACACCCACAGGTCAGTCCACTCTGCAGGGTCTGATCTAATGTTCATGGAAAGCCTGCTCACACCAGGCAATTCCACTTTGAGAAGGTTTTACAATCTTTCCCAGGTTCAGTCCCTTCCACACTTTATCAATATGCTCCTCACAGCCCCCTAGGAAATGAAACATTTCACAATTACCCACAACAGAAGGGACCTAATCCCCACTGAGCCATCTGCTTTAAGAGACCAGGTGTCCCACAGAATGCACCTGAGTGTTTTTTGTTACTGTGCACATTAAAGAAATCAAAACCAAGGACTACTGAATAGAGTTAGAAGCAGAGATAGCAATTCCTCCAGATTTTCAGATCAACTAAAACATAGCCAGGTGCAGAAAATCTCGATGGGAAATGCATTGTCTTTTTTTTTTTTTACTTTTTTTTGTTCGTTTCAGAGAGAGGAAAGGAGAGAGAGAGAGAGAGGGAGAGAGAGAGAGAGAGAGAGAGCGAGAAACATCAATGATGAGAGAGAATCATCAATCAGCTGCTCCCTGCACACTCCACACTAGGGATCAAGCCCACAACCCAGGCATATGACCTGACCTGGAATGAAACCATGACCTCCTGGTTTATAGATCCACACTCAACCACTGAGCCATGATGGCCTGTTGGGAAATGCATTCTTTATTGTGTAACTCACACACCCGGTTCGGTTGGGGCAGAATGTTACAGGGTGAACATGCTGCAGGGAGGAAAAGGTGTGAACACACCCCTGCACCCAAAAAGCCTGGACAAAATGAGTTCCTTACCTCACCCAGCAGAGAGGCAGAGCTGGCAAATTGGGCATCCTCTTCATTAACTAGCAATGGCCCTCTGTCCAGCACCACCAGTGGGGCCGTCCTGGTCCCTGCCTGCAGGGCAGCATGAACTGTGCAGTCACCTGGCACGTTTTCCTTAAGGAAAATGTTTAAAGGATTATTAACTCTGACGCTACTTACAGAATTACACTGCAAATCATCAGCTATTTTCCCCTCGTATTAAATCTGAGATACAGGAAATTTATCCGCCTCCCACGGTTCTCTCACCCCATTACTTATCGATAAGCCTATTTCCTTTCATTCTTCTCCGAGCTCTTTTTCACTCGTTTCCTTTCCTGATCTTTGCCCTCCCACCTCCTTCCCTGGCTTGCTTGCTTGCTTTCCTTTATGTCCTGCATTCAAAGGAATGAAAACAAACAAACAAATTAAAAACAACCTCTTGAGTTGAATAAAGAGTAGAGACAAAGAACTCTAAAACTGGAAAGGCTAGTAAAGATGAATTCAATTTCTTCCGCTAGGGACAAGCAAACCGAGGTGCCAAGCGACCGCAGCTGGCCCGGGTGGAATCCCACGTGTGTAGCTCTCCAGTTGGTGCCAGTGAAGGACTTTCTGAAGCAAAGCCTCACTGACTCTTTGAATTCACAGAGGGACTTTCCTCCAAAGAACAAATATGAGATGTCATGTGTGAAACTGCTTGTCAACTGGATAACATTTTACACATTTAAATGTTTTAAAAACGGCTTTTTTTTGTCTGGCCAGCATGGCTCAGTGGTTGAACATAGGCCTATGAACCAGGAGGTCACAGCTCAATTTCCAGTCAGGGCACATGTGCTGGATCCCCAGTGTGGGATGTGCAGGAGGCAGCTGATCAATGATTCTCTCTCATCATTGATGTTTCTATCTCTCTCTCCCTCTCCCTTCCTCTCTAAAGATCAATAAATGCATATTTTTTTTAAAAAAAAAACTTCTTTTTTTTTTATCCATCTACTGAAATGACTTTTTTATATCCTCGATTCTGAAGTGACCCGGAGGCACAATGAGAGTGTGTGAGAACTCCATTTAGTAAGTTCTCTGGTGTGTGTCTCCTGGAAGGAGTTAATGAACGCCTCCGAGGATGCATACTTCTTAAACTCTCACATTGAAAATGGCGGGGGGACTCTCGGGAGAGCAATAAGAAAAAGAGGGAGGGGCCCACACACTAGAACCCTGTGTTGTTCTTGTCAGCACCCTGAAGCACGTGCGAATCCATCCTCTTTTGGGGAATGGACATTTTTCTCAGTTTAAACAAGAACATTTACTCTGTGAGCGCTCTGAACATTTCCCCTCCCCTATTTACTTATTTATTTCCTTCATATTTGGCCGAGTCACTTCCTAACCTTTGTCCCGACAATTCTTATCTAAGAGATATTCTACCTTTGGCCCAAGAATTTCTAGAATTAAGTTCATGGCTGAAGGATTTTCCAAACAACAACAAAAAGTCTGTATTATGGAACAAGTAATGAAAAAGAGTACAGAGAGCTAAGTCTTTTCCATCCTGTAATCACCCCCAAGGGATACTATATTCATTACTTTTATTTCTTTTAAATAAAGGCTAAGTTTTGATTAAAAATGGGAGTGAAATTGCACTAACTTCTCCTCTCCCCGAGGGTCAAATAGACCAGGAGGAGGTTCTATGCCACTGGCATCTAACATTAGCGGGTGTCAGGATTGCTCACTGAGAAGAAGCAGTGAAGATAGAGACAATCCCAGTCCTTCTTTCCAGCTGGCTGAAGTCAATTTAACTCCTTCAGGGCCTGCAATTGCTCTGCCAATCCTTAGCAGAGCCACACCAACCTGTTATAATATTGACATAATGTGGTCTATAGAGATTTCACCCAAAGCTAGGGCACATTGCCACAGAATGGAGGGCAAGAGAGGCACTAAACACAGAGATGAGGGAGGGGTGGAGGAAACACCCTAATTTCAGCCACTGTATCAGAAATCAAAGCAGGAATCTGGGGGAAAATGAATCCAAAATCTCATTTCCTCTCAATTTAAAGGAATTTTAAAAGATTTTTTTCCCCCTAAAAGCTGAGACTGCCACCAAGGGTGTAGGAGGCAGGCTAGCCGTGGTCTGTGACTGGTCTGACAAAGGCTAACTCTTACCCAGATGTCCAATAAAAACACTTAGCGAGTATCATTTCCATAAGGCTTTGTCTACCCGAAACACAAGCCAATTGTTTGGGTCCAATTTATGAAGCAAGGTCTTACGAAGGTTATAGGGTGAGGAGGCCTGATGACAACTAAATTGCCTTAAATGGAGCTCAAAATACCACCTTAAAACATTCTCCTCTCCCAAGAAATGCTTAATCATAAATCAAGGGGCTCAAAACGTATTAAAAATGACGAATAGAGCAAGCACTTACATCTCATTTTTTCCTTTTAATTCACCAATGCATCAAAGATTTCTGAGGGATATTATTCCACACACACATGCACACACAAAGATAAAGTGTACCAGGAATGCAAGATTCCAGGGATAAAAGAGGAGATTAAAAATCAAATAGTGGGCCAGACTTAATGCTGAAACTTATTCTGAAAATAGACATACTCATTTTAAGACAAGGAGATGAGGACTGTCTGTTCTGAACTTGTAAGGAATGGTGAATCTCACCATAATTGGACACATGTTTTTCATCTCAGAAGAACTTAAGAATCCATTTTAATGTATTAAAGTTCATGGATACTATTTGTCCACAAGTAAGCTTTCATCCCCCTTTTTCAACCATGCATACTTAATGGAGATTTAATTCAATGGGGGGGAACCTTCCAAACTTACTAATGTAAGTCCTGAATCACCATTAGGCTAGCTTTAGGAGTTTTAAAGCATGTGCTAAATGAAACTGCATGTGCAAGAATTTGTAATGTTCTAGTACTTTTGCATAACAAGTTATTTTTATGTGTTCTTCCTACATGCAGAAATTAATTCTCAGCCATAAGAATGGTTAAGTGGCTCACAGGAGATGCCAGTTTGTCTTGACCTGGAGTAGATTAGAACGTGAAAGAGGCAGTAATATCCTGCCCGGCAAATCATAACCCACCTCCTCAGAAACCAGGGCAGTGAGCAGTTGAAGGGTTCAATGTAGAAGGAAGAAGCATCAAACTCTGGGAACAACTCTTCTTTCTTCTCCCTTCCTGTTGATTGCCAATACCTAGAAAATTCAACCAATTCTAAAAGGAGTGAACCTGATTTTTTCTTCACAGCCTTTCTCAGTCTACTTGGAGACATCTGTTTTTAATTGCCTTCGGATTTGAAAACTAATTTCGAGTGAGACTGGGCTCAGGCTCCAATCAAGTTGGAGCTGAGAGATTATTGCTTAGCCACACATCCCCCAAATTCAGGGAGGCTTGAGGCCAAGGATACCACGCTTTCTGAATGCACGCACGAGGCACATACATTTAGAAACAAACAAAAAAAAGGAATGGTCTAATTCTCTCAGGGAAACTTCTTTAAGGCCATGATTTGGGTTTTAGGTTACAGCTTTTAGACGCAGGATTCCATTTGGGGGAAGGTCAGTTGGAGGACAATAACCTCTCTTGCATTCCAATATATGGAACAGGAGATTAAGCATTTGTATGAACAAATCAAAATAAAAACAGTTTTGCCCGGCCCGTGTACCTTAGTGGCTGAGCGTGAACTAGGAGGTTGTGGTTAGTTTCCTGATCAGGGCACATGCTCTGGTTTCAGGCTCCCTTCCCAGCAGGGGGCATGCAGGAGGCAGCTGAGTAATGATTCTCTCTCATCATTAGTGTGTCTATCTCTCCCTCTCCCTTCCTTTCTGATATCAATGAAAATATATATTTAAAAAGAAACAACTTTTGGGTTGTTCATTGAAGAGATCATAAATCCTCCTGACGCCCTAAATTTGAAAGAAATTGAAACAAATGTGCGGTCCTCCAACCGCATCTTCCTTTCTTGCAATGGTAAGGAGCTCGGGAATGAGCTCATTGTATGGGCTCTGGGACTGCCTTTTCCCTCTCCAGGCCCTGCTGAGGGCAGGGGCTCAGGAGTCGGTCCCAACCTTGCCCTTCACTCACAACGTATTCCTAGGCTCTCGCCTCAAAGTATGCAATGCTCAACGAGGCTCTTATTTTTCTGTTTCACATTTGGGAGGATTCATGACTGAGCAAAGTACCAAAAATCACGAAGAGCTGCTAAAGTGCAAGAGGCTATTTCAACTTTCTTTAATAGCCAAGTCCAAAAGAATAAAAGTAAAATTCATGCCAAGAACTCTTAAGTGATTATTTGATACTCTGCTTGACAACCCAGAACACGAGCCTTGGGGCCGTCCCTCGGCAATTTCAAATGACAACTGGTGCCAGTTTTATCTAGCTGATCCATGAGAAACACACCTATGTTTTTTGAAACTCAGAGTAACAGTGAATAAAAGAACACAGAAGTGTATTTGAATGTGACTATGTAACTATTATACATTTTAGTAAGCTAAGATAGTTTAAGAGTACCCTCATATGTGTTCCCTACATTCAAAGGATGTAGGTTTAAACACTATTATTCATTTTCATTAAATTCACTAGCCAATTGTTCCAGGTGTTTAATGTACCATAAACTATTAATTCACAAGACTCACTTTATTGATGGAAGCCAGTTATCATTTATTAATTCTAAGTGTTCTCTGTAGAGATTTTCAGAGATGGGATGGCTTGTTTTCTTAATACCTACCATTATAATCTAACTAAAATTTAATATCTAAAATATCTAAAGGAACCTGCATTTATTTGAAATTGATCCCCTGCTAAAATTCTAATAACCTAGGAGATCTTGGAAAAGAGAGAGCTTTCCTTATAAATGAAGATCTCGAATATAATAAGCACCCCTGTGAATATGAATTGCATATAATATTTTATCTTGCCTTTTTCTCCACTATTACATATTGTAAGAATTTCTTCTTGTCATTGTAATTTTTTAATCAACATTTTAAAGTTGCATCAGAATATTTCACTGTATTGGGCATTTAGATTGTCCCCAAACTTATAGACAATGTTGTGTCAAATTTCTGAGTACATACACCTTTTTCATTTTCCTGGTAATTCCCTTAGAGTAGATATCTAGATGTGGAATTCATACTTTTTAAAGCTCTTGATACAAATTGCTAAAATGGCTTGCAGAAAAGCTGTAGCAATTTAGAGATGTGCTCAGCAGCGTATGAATATGCCAACATGCTCTGCTCTTATCCATTTGATCCCTGCAATTTCTACATGTTTGTTTGCTAATTTGATAGACTCAAAAGGTCTATTACTTTCTTTTGCATTTATTCAATTCCTAGAGCAGTTAAATTATTTTTCATGTATGTGCTAATTTTTTCTATTTCTTCGGTTATGTTTTTGACTCATATGTAAATTTTTCTATTTGACTATTTTTTTCTTCTCAATTAGTGGAAATTTTAATTAACATTCTGTTACTCACCATATGTAATTTCTAATGTGTTCTTTATGTTTTTTTAAGTTTTAAAATACACTTTACATTCAATATTATTTTCTATTTGTTTCAGGTGTACAGTGTCATGGTTAGACAACCATGTACTTTACAGAGTGTTCCCCCTGATATTTTCAGTACCCAACTGGTACCATACATAGTTATTACAATGTTACTGACTTCGTTTCCTATACTGTACTTTACGTTCCCATGACTTAATTCCTTTACCTTTTTCACCCATTCTCCCCAAATCCCCTCCCATCTTTCAAAATCCCAGGACCCCAACGCCCATCCCCTCTGGCAACCACTATAGTTCTCTCTGTGTGTCTGAGTCTATTTCTATTTTGTTTGTTTATTATGTTCTTTAGATTCTACATGTAAGTGAAATCATACAGCATTTGTTTTTCTCTGCTGACATTTCACTTAGCATAATACCCTCTAGGTCCATCCATGCTGTCGCAAATGGTAAATTTTGTTCTTTTTTTATGGCTGAGTAAAATTCTATTGCATATATGTACCACAGCTCTTTTAACTACTTGAATATTAATGGGCACTTGGCTTGCTTCCATAGCTTGGTTATTATATGTTCTTTATGTTTTGATATCATATCTATATTTGATATCCAGACATGTCAAATATTTATAGTTAATTCTATAACACATTTTCCCTTTTCATCCATTTCTTTCAAGATCAGAAAGTACTAAGATTTAAATATTTAAAATATCTTCTTTGTGTGATATCGGTGACAGTTAAAGACCTTTTAAGTGCCATTTGGCACCTACCACATCTCCACTGTTGGATTCGGACTTAGTAAATGTTTACCTATTATACAGCTGGCTTGGGTTTATTTTCAAGGCAACTCTGAGGGAGGGACTATAATAATCTCCCCTGAAGAAAGTGTTGTTTCCACAAAACTTCTTTATTCTGAGCCTGCAGTGTTGCTGATAACTGGTTTATTTATTCCTCTTGGTATATATAATATATATTATGTATATTAAATATATATATATATATATATATATATATATATACTTCAATAATACTACATTTCACAATATTTATGAATACATAAAAACATTTGGACCATGTGGAAAGTCAAATGCATTAATTAGGGAAATACCATTATACTCTCATTAAGCATTCAGAAGTTTAGTTAGAGGTTTCAATTTCTAGAACCTGACAAAATGAGAGACTACACAACTGGAAATTTAAATAAACTATGGATGATTTTAAAAATCAGAAAGGTAAAGTGCACCTCTCCAAGGTGGGTCCCTTCTAGGTTGTCACAGTGAAGTATGGAAGTTGCAAGGAATAGTGACGTCTTCACAACTTGAAGCAACCACAATATCCAGGCAAAATGCTCTGTGTAATTTATTGTGACTTCATTATATTGATGCTATTATGCAAGTGCAACAAAACAGATTTAGACCATTCTTGGCTGACCTATATTCTGCTGCCTAAGGAGAGGAGCCTAATAAACAGCAACCAAAAACAAACAAACAAACAAACAACAAACCTCTGACAAGAATCAATTCAAACTCTGGGTCCCAAAGCACTTCTCGGGATACGAAGGCACATCTTCCAAAGCAAGGCATAAAGACATAAGAAGCAGTCTTGATTGATCTTAGCATACAGAGTAAATAATGTGCTTACATTTCTATATAGTTGGGGGACTCGAGATCCCAAGTAGAACATACAAGATACAGAGCCACAAACAAAGCATTTAAACTTGCCAAGAGTATCCTAAAAGCAGGAACACAGAATGAGTAATAGCATTAGGGACAATCTAAACACACATTAGGATCTAACTATTTTAAGGGAAATTGGAGTGATTAGAAAAAAATTGGATGGAGTATTTTTTTCCCTGTGTCCTTGTTATTTTGGAGACCAATGAGTATTAAGCATCTCTTTCTCGGGTGGGTAGTATTCCCTCATCCGGTAGCAAAAATCACTAGGCTATGTTAAATTTTCAATAACGGTGATTTAAACTTTTTTTCTATATAACTTCAATATAGATTTAGTTACTTTTCTGGTGCAGTCCCACAGAACGTCTTTTCTGACCAGTATGAAAGCATCTGCCTGTAGGCGGGCCCACGGGCAGCTTCGCCAGCAGGGTGGGGCTCCTCACTTTGGGTCAGGCCTTCCTGCCCACCAGCCTCTGCCCCATGCAGGGAGAAGGTGTCCTCCAGATGGTCACATATCTGGTCTGTACCAAGCCCTGATCAATCCTGGCATACTAAAGTTCATTACCCGTGAAAGCCCAAAGGATTGAAGTTTCTTAGGTATATTTCAGAAAGTTAATACAAATTTCTTCTTGAATTTTTTTTTTATTGGGAAATCATTGAGGGAGTGGAGATTGCTTCCCAGTACATTCTCATTTCTTTTGTGAAATAAAGTATTTCCTAGACTAACTTCAGTACATCTATAAAATCTTTGTGGAGGTTATAAGGTTGACGACAGTTGAAAACTGCAAAAATATTTCTAGAGTGACCCCAAAAATAGATCTAAAAGAAAGAGTTTATGGCTCTCAAATGAAGAGTACCTTTTCTTTTCTTTCTTTTTTTTTGCTTCTGTTGAAGTTCTATGTCAATTCTTCATCAATAATAATGGGGTTCATATTGTCACTGGCAGCACAATGAACACCAGTACCCCAATCACACATCAATTCTGCAGGCTTCTACTCCCTGGTGCTTACAAACAAGCAAAGCAGTGGTGAACAAGGGCCCCTAGCTACTGAACTGATACCCAATGGCACACTGAAATAAGTTACTGTAGCTAAATAGTACTTCTTTGGTATTTAACCTCCAGAATACTTGTTTCTGGAATGCTCCACAATTAAAGGTATCCAGGAAAAACAAAAAACAAAAAAAACTACGTCCTTTACTTAGAGCTCAGTATCACTAAGTACATCTGAGAAGAGACTAGCCAAGGGCAGCACCTGATGGACTGTGACTGGCTGGGTCAATTATAGGAAAGGAAGTACTGGGTTAATTGAGAGCTATACTTTTATAAGCTCAATGCCTCCATCCTAGTGTTGGTCAACCCTGGGGGCGGGGGAACATCAGACAAGAAAGGAGAATCCTGCAGAGGTGACATCGTGTAATAGTGCAGACGAGGGTGGAGGAGATTAAAAGTGGTGTTAGTGGCAGCAGTAGCCAACAGAAATTAAAAGCAGTAACAAGGAGGGTGATCCGGTCCTCACAGAAGGAGAGAGGCAGCCAAAAGGCCTGCAAGTGAGACAGATGAAACTTACAGTGACCAAGAGAAATCCTGAAACATGTCAAGCAAGGGTCCCATGATGGAGGCAAGAGGAATCATTTAATCTACAAATTCTTAATAAACACCTTCATTTCTAGAGACCAAGAGTACAAAACTGAATAATTCATGCTGGTGCTCCAAGATAGTATAAATGAATCATTACCTCCTCAGGACCACATCTCATATATCTGCATCTAGATCATTCACAGTTCAATCAGCAGCGCCAGTAAAGGCTCTCTGAGGAAAAACAGAAACAAACAAACAAACAAAAACATAGAAAACACCTGGTCCACAAACCCTTAGCTCTACAGAACAGAAGGGCTCCTTCTCCATGGGCACTGGCTGGCTATGTGCTTACTGCGCCAGGTACCAATAAAAGCATGAGAATTTCAAGAAGTGATGAGCAAATTGAACACCCTTATTTAGGGAGCAAGGAAACACTGGGATGCAGAACTTTAGCAAATATGAAAGGCAACGCCAAAACACAAACACACAAACAAAAAGTACAAAAAAAAAAACAACAACTGTGCCTAAGTAGAAAACTTGGTCTCTCACCAATCACACTATCACCCACCCTGGGTTGATAGAGGCAGAGTCAGTCCATGCAGCTTTAACCTCTGTGTTCTCTTTTCAATTTTGTAAAATGATGTTGCATCTGTGTCAGGGAGACATCAGGAGACACCAGACCCACAGACATCTGAATGCAAGATTCAGGGTAAATCATTCCCACTTGTTTAACATCAAACTGATGAAGCATTTATTTAAAAACATTTGTGGAGTTATAACAGCAGAGGGGGAACCCACAGTTCCTTTCCTATTACAACCACATGTTAAGACAATAGACTTCAATAAAAAAATTACCTTCAAACACACTTTGTATGTGAGGGATTTGCTTTATCCCTTAACACTCCAGGTTGGAGAAACCATCGAGCACACATTCCTTTGCAAAACTTAATTTTCTTTTGAACCCTGCATTGACCCTCAGTTTAACATTGTTCCAAATGCAGTCTTCTCTGCCCACACAAGATATTGCAGCTAAGCAAAACTGTTCTGGAAATCTCATAAATTGTCTGAGCTGCTCAATTTAGGCCTAAGGGAGTAAATTGAAGGGAGCTAGCCTGTCATACCATTTTAGACTGTTTGCCACAGAAATTCAGGATTAATTCTAGGTTGATTGAACTAGTTCTGGTGGTCACACACACACACATGCACACACACACACACACACACACACACACTGCTATTTTAGTGACCTTTTACCAAGTAGTCCTTTTTCCTTAATTCTTGATGTCATGCTTTATTTAATATGCTTAAAGTGGGTTTTGTGTTGGGGGCGAGGAGAGGTACAAGAGAGGAAACTGACTCAGTGGACTGCTAAGAACCCAGAGCTTTACTGAGGACTTCCACATATTTTATAATCCATTCCATTTTACCCCACTATTCACTGGATGCCTGCTATGTGCCAGCTGCTGCGGGTTCAGTATGGAATCGACAGTAGACCCTCTTCTTATGAAGGTTATGCTTCACGAGACACCATTTAAACTGTGAATGAGGCAGATAAATTCCTGATATCACCTTATGTTGATTTAGAAATCTAACGCCAGCTGTGTGACCTTGGTCCAGTTTATCGCTGCCTCAATTTCCTCATCTGTCAAATGGAGTTGCTATGAGAAATGAGTGCGAACAACCAGCACATATAAAAGGCCTGGCACAGTGCCTGGTATACAACTGGGCTGTGTCCCCCTGCCTTCCTCAAAATAGTGCCCAGTAGGAGAATGTGGAGTTGACTTTGTGGATTTGAGTGAATGTTCTCACCCTTATTACAGTTCAGACACCAGGGAGCAGTAGGAAATATGCCTGGTTAGTCCCCAGGAGAGAAATGGGGACACTTTCACTGATACACAGCTGAAAACAGATTACATTTTTGTGCTGTTTCATAAATAAACAAATGAAGAAACCATCAAAAAAATTAAACAGTCATTTAAAGAAACAGTAATCAAAGCAAAGTAAATATAATGTTTAGTTATTCAACAAATATATTTTGAGTGTCTGCTCTGTGCCAGCCTCTGGAGTGGTATGATGATTGAGTTACAACAGTACTGACGAACAGTAACCAGGAACCGTGTGCAGTTATTATTTGGGGAAGGGCGAGTTTTCAGAGTGGGCAGGAGAGGAAAAGTGGTATCTCTGAGGACTTGACTTTTCCTGCCTTTCTCTTTCTTACTAGAGGAACACAAATCTTTCCGATTTATCATTGGTTAATATCTCAGTCACACAGGCCAATTAAAACAAAAGGAAATGAAATGGAATCTAAATGTGCCGCATCCAAAACTTCTCAAAAGACTCGTTGGGATGGTTAAGAGAAATGTTATGTCTGATCCAAATATGCCTTATCTCATTCGAATAACTCTAAAATGTTCTATTAGTTTTTAAATGATAAAATGTCTATTAAAAGTAGAAGCATTAGAATAAGCCGTTACCGGTCCTATGTTTTTCCTTCTGATTCTTTAACTAATGGTGCGTGGATTGTGAGAGCGTGGTTGCATACTTGTTCATGCAGAAGACAACTGTAAAACTCTGGAGTGGTGAAAACACATGGCCATTTGTGAATGTAAAATCCAAAGTCACTCTTATCCAACATCTATAATGCAGCATATGAAGGTGACAGAGTCATTTCCATGATTAAATGCATTAACAAGGTATTTTAAAAGCTTAGGAATCTTCCACTTTATTTTTTTTCCACTTGAATGCTGTCACGGAGAAGTTTGCCTATAGCCACTGACTGTATTTTTAATGATTTCTCTCATTGTGGAGTATCTGTCAGCCTCCGTGGATCATTCCTCAGCCTTAGTATAGAAAAGAATAAGATATTCCCTAATGGCAACATATCACATGCAGCTACCTTGAGGCAAGAAAATATTAAAACTCCATGAAGGCAAGAAATTAAAACTGGATGTAGATTTTAAAAAAGAATATCTGAAAGCAGACTGGCCTCTATTCTACTCTACAACAGTTGCAACACTGAGAGGGTTTATCATATAAAATACAGGATTTTCATGTCACATTTGAGGCATGCTTGTACTAAAACGTTAATCCTTGTTTATCTGAAAGCCACATTTAATTGGTTGTCCTACATTTTTATTTGCTAAAACAAGCAAGCCTATCCACAAGGACACACACATAACACAGAATCTTCACTCTTTGAAGCCAAATACCGAAAAAAACTGTACCTGAATAGGCACCTGGTTAGCAGCTTATGAAATTTGTCCGGTCCCTAGCTATCCAACATAGCAGAAAGCCCCAAGAAAGGGCTTCATCTACTTTCCCAGCAATATGTCATCCACGAATGTTTACATTACAGAGTGATTCGAAAGACTTGGAGAAACCAATCACTCTCTGTTCTTAAAAATGGGACTAACTGCAAACGGAACTAACTGCCAATCTTTGCAAATATCCCAGTGGATTAAAAAACATCTACACAATGGAATACTGTGGCGCTATAAAAAAGAAAGAACTCTTACCATTTGCAACAGTATGGATGGAACTGGAGAGCATTATGCTAAGCGAAATAAGCCAGTCGGAGAATGATAAATATCACAAGATCTCACTCATATGTGGGATATAATGATCAACATAATTTGATGAACAAGAACAGATCCAGAGACAAATGATAGGGGAGGTGTGGCGGTTAGAGAGCAACCAGAGGACTTGGATGCATATATATTAGCATAACCAATGGACACAGACACTGGGGTGGTGGGGGCTTGCTAGGGTGGGAATGGATTGGGGGGGATCAATTGGGGAAAAAGAAGACATATGTAAAACTTTAGACAATAAATAAATTTTTAATATATAAATTCTGCTTTGAAAGAGAGAGAGAGAGAGAAAGAGAGAGAGAGAGAGAGAGAGAGAGAGAGAGAGAGAATGAGACAAGCACCAGATGAAAAATTCAATGTAAAATCGACACATTCTGGATGCCATCACATTCTAGGCAGGATGCTATGTGCTAGGCACAGAGCGGTGGACCAGAGTTGCATAGTCCTGCCTCCACAGAATTTGCAGTCTGGCTGGGAAGGCAGACAAGGGCTAAGACAGGGTGCCTGGGAGCACTCAGTGTGAGTACTTTACCTCTTTGGGCCCAGGAGTGAGATGGGGGAGGGAGATGTGTGTGCAGGATAATGTGGTGCTTAGGAAAGCCTCCCCAGTTTCTGCCTCCAAACTAAATAATTTTAACAAGTTGAGCGTAACTAGAGAAACATTATCTAAGCTTCAAAACTCTGTGCTAAGTCCAGTGAGGGATCCAAAGGTACACTGCACACATAAATGAACTGCAATTTAAACTTAACAAAGGATATACTATGGTTAAGGCTCATCCGGGGACATAATAAACTATTACGGGAGTGAGGAAAGTGATCATAGTGTAGAGTTCTAAAGAGGAGGAAGCTATGAGAGAGAAAGAGTTCCAGAAATCTGCATATGGGTCATCTTGAGTCTTTGGTTGAATATTAATCGAAAGTAGGGCAATACTCCATGAGGTCTGGCAAAGAATAACCACCATGGAAAGAAAAAACTACTTGGGAATTAACTAAGAAGCTATTGGAGCTCACACAGTACTGGCAGACATGTGAGTTCTGATGATATAGAGAAACAGGCAGGGCAGAAAGACCTCGTTGCATAACAGGACCATTCAGTAGACTCCAAAAAGGCCATGCTTTGGGAGTAGGGGTAAACTAGCCTTAAAGGATGTCTAAAATTCAAAAGACTAACCATACCAAGTCTTGGTGAGCATGTGGGCCGACTGATTCTCAGGCATTGCTGATGGGAGTGTCAGGTGTTCCAAGCACGCAGGAAGAGGTTTGGCTTTTTTTTTTTACTGGTAATTATTTACCTAAGACAGTGGTCGGCAAACTGCGGCTCGCAAGCCACGTGTGGCTCTTTGGCCCCTTGAGTGTGGCCACGAAGTTTCAATTACACTGTACATGCGCGCCCGCACGTGGTATTTTGTGGAAGAGCCACACTCAAGGAGCTGCAGTTTGCCGACCACTGACCTAAGAGAAACGAAAACTTGCCCACACAAAGAATTGTACACAAATGCTTATAGGAGCTTTAATAATAATTGCCAAAAGCTGAAAACAACTCAAATGTTTATCAGTGGGGGTGACTGGATAAAAATGTGTAGCTCAGTCATACAAATAAAACCGAGTTGGGATTAAATAAAAATGAGTTACTGATCCACTAACAAAATGAGCAAATCTCAAAAACATACTGAGCAAAAGAAGCTAGCCCCAAAAGATTAGACACGCTGGATGTGTAAGAAATCCGAAAATGGGAATACTAATTGGTGTGAGAAAATGGATTAGTAGTTGCCTAGAGAATTTGGCCACTTTTGAAGAGCTGCTAGTTTCAAGAAAGGAATTGATAGAGAACCTGGCATTTGGAGAACCTGGTATGTTTATTTGACCTCTAATTTGGGGCTTTTGGGATAGTAGTTAGCTCCTAAAATGCTAATAATGAGGGGTGAAAAAAACCTTCTACAAGCAAATCAGCTTACATTTCTCTTCACTGCTTCTTGACTCCTGGTAGCATGGAGTATGATTGTTGGTTTGGGATCTGAAGTCATACCGTGGCCTATCTTATTTATCAAAATGCTACATGCTTAGGTCCTGAAGAATGTGTTTTAAAAATGAATGTGGATTAAAAGAAATTGTATTTAAAAGAGAGTTTAAAGGTAGAACCTTTCAGACTCTTTCAGGCTCAGAGAGGAAAAGCAATTCATGCATAAGTATCTTGGAAGCTTGATTTAGAATTTGAAGATTGAAGCCTCTTCTTTTTTACTATTCCCAAACATGCCACTTCTTTTAACATGTATATTAAGAAAAATCACAAGGCACATCAAGGTGGAAAAACAAATTTCCTAAAAGTTTTAGACCATGTTTCATCGTATTTCTCACGAAATTCACTCTCCCTCACATAAAATGCAGCAATAAGCTATTAATCACCGTAAGAGATGCTATCAACTCTATTAGTATGAAAAATCAGATCCTATCTATCAAATCCTGCAAGGTTTTGTTTGCAGCTAATAATCAAAATGTGTATTTTTCTTTTTGAAATTACATTTGGCTTTGAGACACACACACACACACACACACACACACACACAAATTTTACTAGTAACCTCCATTTTCAACCTCTCAGTATTCTTTTATTGTCAAAACAAAACTGTTAGTAAATGAGAGTCTTCAGTTTAATCTTTTGTAAACTCTCCTAAATTGTTCTCTAAGTAGTACAAATGGAGAAAGCTCACACATTTCTTGTAAATAATGTCATCAGTGGGCTCTTACTAATAGTTCAAACTGTGTGGTTCTAGCACGATTCTGTTGTGCTTAGAAATAAATTCAAGATGTATATTATGCATCAAACAATATACTTGTTCTTAGGTCAGTCCAGCTTTCTGACTGACCATTTAAAATAGCTGCCATGTAGGGTGGTCCAGCAGATTTTGTTGTTAATACTTTATATAATTCTTAAGAACTGCTGTGGGTTAAAGTATAAAAACATTGCTATAAATGTTCTCCTCAGTACTCCCTCCACTATGATGTGGTGTTATGACATCCGTGTTTTTCCAAAGATTTATTTTTGTTCTAAATAAAATCCAATCTCGGCAGATTGCAATCATGATGTGAATGGATCAAAGCTATCCAAACATCAAAAAAGGAAATATTACTCAGTGGAAGTTCTGTACTGATCCTCTTACTAGCTTGAAGAACTTTCACAGTTTCCCTAGACCACATAAAAACAATGATCTAAAGTCTGTTGAATGGAAAACACCAAGTAAGACAAAGTTAGAAGTATCAGGTAAACAATTTCCATAGCAAAAAATATTTCACATCTCGTTCTTCATCTGAGCTATGCTGGTCAAATACTTTATAACACACTATGTCCCCTTTTCTCTCACAGAATCTGAAATTCATAATAGGGTACAGGATGGAGACCTGGTGTTGTCTGACTGCCACGTACAAACTGCCAAGCACACCATTGCCAGTGACCTGGAGAGAGCATCTGGGAACTTTGAAGGGCATGCTGAGAATTCATTTAAGTACAATAGGAACCCAAGTCAACCGAAGGGAAAGAACACCATCAGCCTGGAGAACTCAAGAGTGAAAGTCCACTTAAAAGATAGAAATGAAAAATGACCCCAAATGAAACATTTGTCCTTATTTCTTGATTGCCCCTTGAATCAATACCCTCCAAAGCGGCTGGTTGGCCAAACCTAGATCTCAATACCCATCACCTATGTCGTGCTATATACCAGAGTCTAGTTCTTGCTACTGAATTGTGCAGGTGTGTGACAGCAACATCATCTGGGAGCTTTTTAGAAATGCAGAAGGTCAAGCTCCAACCAGACCTACAGCATCAAAAACTGCAATTCAGCAAGATTTCCAGATGATTCCTAACATATTTACATGTGAGAAGCACTGCTGTAGTTCACGTACTACGTCAATCGGGCACGTTCTTGTTTATCTCCATTCAGACTATTCATTGAGCAACTATGATGTGCCAGGCACTGCTTTGCATCTATATTCACTAATCTTCACAAGGTAGAAATTTTTATTACTCATTTATATAGGCTTGAACTGAGTCTCAGAGATTTTCACCATCTCTCCTAAGCAGTCAAGAAGGGGTCAAGAGTCTCTTAAGCAGGGCTGTACTCCTCATTTCCAGAACTGAGGCTCCCAAATGGGTTAAAGAGGCAGAGCCCAAAGTCATTGTAGTCTTTCCAAAGAATACCATGAAGTACAAGACAAATATCACATGAATGAGGAGTATCTCAGCTGGCAGGACATAGCACTAAACTGAATTTTTATTCACTTGAATAAAAATATTCATTTTTCTGTCCTTATGGCCATGATGCCATCTGTGGAAGGATCATGGGCAGACAATAGAAAGAACCACTCTCTTAGCCAGAACCAGAGTAGGTGTACATTTCAATAAAAGAAGTCAAGCTGTCACACCTTACAGTAAGCGGTTTCTTGAATTTCACCATTAATATCCACCTGTTCCTTGATCACACACTTGGCCTTCTGCTCACACTCACAAGCCAACAAGTTGTAGCAGGCACCAAAGCTTTAGGAAACGTGAGTGAAAAAGTACTTAAAGGTAAAACAATTGTGTTACTTTAATCCCCACACCACCCCCACCCCAC
This sequence comes from Myotis davidii, assembly GCF_000327345.1. Lineage (NCBI taxonomy): Eukaryota > Metazoa > Chordata > Mammalia > Chiroptera > Vespertilionidae > Myotis > Myotis davidii. The sequence continues at coordinate 3,864,837 of NW_006283631.1, forward strand.
CGCCACATGATTTGGATGAGACCACACCTGGCCCATTTTGGCAGTCAGATATTGCTGGATGCAGCTCCTAAAGTTTGAGAAGTTCACTACTGTATTTGGGCAATTTATGATGCAGAGAAGCAGCCATGCAGCCTCTTGGTCCTGGAAAGCATTCCTGTCTAAATAGCTCAATACAAAATCACATACTGTCTGTATATGTCCATCCCCTAAAAGTACCTACAGCCATCCATAGACCATTAATGGCAACCAGGTGAGACAGCCTGCTCCCTCAACTGCTATAGCTGTTAAGTACCTACAGGCCAGGAATGAGATCTAAACTATGATATCCCCTCCTCTTTCTCCCACCTTTCCCAAACTTCCATGCATTCAATGAGGATGTTTCAAATAAGATAACTTGATAATACAATTACCATTCATCAAGTGCCTCCTACCTTGTGCTAGACACTGCTTCCGGGGCTGGGTTAAATGAGACACCTCTATGAAGGTACCGAACATAACAGAAGCTCTTAGAGCCACACCCATCTGGCACACAGATGTTGCAATCATCATCATCAGAGTCCAGATGCCATGTCTCCCTTTAGTGGGAGTTCACACCAGCACGTAATAATGAAGAGAGAATCTAAAAGGAATGGCAATAAAAAAAGGTGAAAGAGATGTCTTACCCTCAGAACACAATAACTGTTCTCTCCACCCTCCTAAGTCCCTTTCACTTTCCTCTTTTTTCCTCCAGCCTTGCCACACATGCTTCCATTCAAGACTGAAACATCCAGCGAGCAGGGTCTTTGATCGACTCCTTGTGCCCCACTCCGCTGAATGAGGCTCCCTTCCATCCCTTACCATCACCCCAACTCCTGTTCCTGCATAGGGCTTATCCCTCCCGAGTGGACTATCTTCTCTCCACTCCCTTCAAATGGTCACCCTCATCTCTCACTCGAGCTACTATCTTGTCAGTGGCTGGACAGAGCTCAGGTAAAAACCTTCCATCCCCAGAATCTATGCTCCATCTAAAACACTCTTCTTACTCATTCTCAGCACATACATCTTTTTTAAAAAAATATATTTTATTGATTTTTTACAGAGAGGAAGGGAGAGAGATAGAGAGTTAGAAACATCGATCAGCTGCCTCCTGCACTTCTCCCACTGGGGATGTGCCCGCAACCCAGGTACATGCCCTTGATCGGAATCGAACCTGGGACCTTTCAGTCCGCAAGCCTACGCTCTATCCACTGAGCCAAACTGGTTTCAGCTCAGCACATACATGTTTCCTCCTCACTGACATGTCTCCCCAACGAACAGCCAGCCTAAGCCTACTGTCACACAGGGACACTACTAGTTTTTTTAAGAAGACAATTCTTCATAGTGTCAGGCTATCTCAGGAATCATAGTACATCTGGCAACCCTGGCCTTGCTCATTAAATTTGAGTAGTACCCCAGTGTTTGTGTCAATCAAAACTGACCACATATTTCCAAAAAGAGATAGGCGATGTGAGGCTATATGGATGGGGCAGTCCTCATTAACTTTAGTTTTCAATTGAATTTGGCTACCATATTTTCTTCTCATTACACTTAACAGTGCCCAACTTTGTTTGCCTCTCCTATTGCATCTCCTTCCTTCCTTCCTTCCTTCCTTCCTTCCTTCCTTCCTTCCTTCCTTCCTTCCTTCCTTCTTTCCTTTCTTTCTTTCTTTCTTTCTTTCTTTCTCTTTCTTTCTTTCTTTCTTTCTTTCTTTCTTTCTTTCTTCCTTTCATAAATTTCAGCTGATCTTGGTGCACTAAAATGGACAAGGGGTTTTGCCTACACTTGAGCTAGCACTTTAAATCTTGTATCATTCTGTGGCCAAAAGACAATAGTAATCTATATAGGGGAACCCTGAGGGGAAGGGAAAACACCATGGGATAGGTCAGACCTGTTTGGCCAACCATCTCCTCCCATCTTCCAGGCTAAACCTTGATGAGGCTTGCATTTTGTTTTAATAAGGGTAACAATCCCTTATCCCCTACTGTTAAGAGCATGGACTGTGGAACCAGATTGATGAATTCTGACTTAGCTTGGGCTGCCATAACATACTGCAGATTGGCTGGTTTAATCAACAGAAGTTTAGTTCTCACAGTTCTGGAGGTTGCGAAGTCCAAGATCAGGTTTCTAACAGTGTTTGGTTTCTGATAGCTATCTTCCTTGCTTGCAGATAGCTACCTTCTCACTATAGCTTCACACAGTCTTTCCTCTGTGGTGAGTGCAAAGAGAGAGAAAAACAAGGAGGGAGGGAGGGAGGGACACAGAGACAGAGAGAGCAGGTTCTCTTTTGTCTCTTATAAATCAGCAGTTCTAAACCTATGGGGTCCCGACCCCTTTGGAGGTTGAATGACCCTTTCACAGCGGTCGCCTAAGACCATCAGAAAACACATATATAATTATATATTGTTTTTGTGATTAATCACTATGCTTTAATTATGTTCAATTTATAACAATGAAAATACATCCTGCATATCAGATATTTACATGATGATTCATAACAGTAGCAAAATTACAGTTATGAAGTAGCAACAAAAATAATTTTATGGTTGGGGGTCACCACAACATGAGGAACTGTATTAAAGGGTCGCGGCATTAGGAAGGTTGAGAACCACTGCTATAAAGGAATTAATCCCACCATGAAGACCCTACCCTCATGACCTTATTTAAACCTAATTATCTCCCAAAGGCCCCATCTCCAAATATTATAACACTGGGGGTTAGGGTTTTAACATAGGGTTTTGGAGAGATGCAAACATTCAGCTCATAACAAATTCCATTCTGGTTCTGCCACTTATAAGCTAAGTGACCTTGGATGAGTTACTTAAGTTCTCTCTACCTCATTTTCCTCATCTATAAGATGGGGATCATTTTTAAAAAACTACCTCAAATGGTTATTGTGAAGATTAAATGATTTAATAGATGTAACATGATTTAAAAATGTTAGTTTGTTGTTAACATTATTTCCCAAAAGAATGCTTTATACTTCCAATACAAGCCTATTTTATGCATCTTGCAAATATCCTTTATTCATGCCTACCTCAATGCCTTTGCTCATGTTAGTTCTGTTTCCTGGAATGCCCTCTTCTCTTGGAACTATTATTCAAGTGTCTCCTAAAGTTCTATTTCTTCTATGTAGCATTCTTAAAGCATGACCTTCCTCTTGTTGGAGCTTCCATAGTTCTTATGGTCAGTATCATATTTTGGGAGTTATTATATATGGCACACCACTCATTGTTTAATCGTTTAAGTATATGGACATAGTCATTCTAAAATTTTAATTGAGCACCCACTATATACCAAGCATTAGGGAAACAATGATGAGTAAAGCATGGTCCTTGCCCCTAAGTTCCTTGTAACCATAGAAAATTCCATTCCTCAGATGCCTACAGGGTCAGCCCAGAGCCAAGCATTTAAAAATTTACCTGTAACAGTATACCCAGGGATGTCTTTGGAAAACAAACCATCACCACCTTGCAAAACCAATTTGTACAGTTTCCAGTCATTACTGTACCTCAATCTTCATCTTAAGCACTGAAATAACCCCAAGTGGAAACCTCATCATTGCAGCTGCACCAAGAATTTAACAATGACAGTTTCTCAGCAGGTGGAGGGACTCAAATCAATCTGGGTATCATGGTTAATCATGTATTTCCTTCCCCAGAAGAATGTGTCACCATTTGTCTCTTCTCTACAAAGATATCCAGGGCATTAAATCACAAAGGAGAGAAAAGACAAGAGAAGAATGGATTTAGGATCACTTAGTAATTGCCTCAGGACTTGCACATAGAATATACAAGAAGAAGGAAAGTGAAGACACCATCACTTTTAATAGTCCCTTGGATAAACTCCATCCCCAAGTGTCCTTCATTCTTGCTGCTATTTGTTGAAGGTTTACAAAGCTGACTAAGAGTGTTTTATGCTAATTGGCTTTATCTGACATCTCTTTATCATTTGAAATTAATAGACAGCCTAGTAGATACAAGGTTAATGGAATATCTTCTCCACCTCAGATTTGCAACTTGGCGTTTTCCCCAAAACACCACTTTCATCTTTATATAAGCAGTCGTGTCTATAAAGTCTTCTAAGAAAGGCATGCTGTCTAATCCCATCAACCTACTTGTGACCCATTCCAGAGGGAAATTGTAGAAGCTGTTCCGCTCCTGGCTTGCTCCTAAATGCCCAACAGATCTGACATCCTCTTAGCATGATGGGGAGACAGCAGCCTGATGTGCCAAGCACCAGGCAGCAGCTGGCCCCATAGCAAAGCCCCCTTCTTGTTTAACTCTTTGGGATGATGCCACCTGAGAGAAGGAAAACAATGTGAAGTAGAACAGAACTCCGCCCCAGGGTACAGAGATGATAGAGGTTGCCTCTCTCCTCTTGCATCTTTCTTTCTAGGAATACAGACTGAGAGCACACTTGGAAAGGAAAGATGAAATGGAAGACTGGAAAGACTCCTGGCTAAAGGAAGGCTTCTCTGAGCATCTGTGAGAGGCAAGAGGAGAGGAGAGAAGAGAAAGTAGATAGGGTGACTGTTTTGACCTTCAAGGAAAAGAGTCAAGAGAATCTGCATGTTTTTTTCTGTTTGTTCAACTCAGGTCATAGAAGAGACAGGAGAATTGAGGGAGGTTGGTTGAATGTGAGCCCATGATGGTAACTCCATAGACTCTCAGCTCCAAGAGCATCAAAGGCTCCAAAGTGCTAAATGGTTTTATTCCAGAACTTAACACACACACACACACACACACACACACACGGTCTAAAAAAATCAAAAGAACAAAAAAAAACTCAATACATGTTGTATACACACCTCCCATATCCTCTCCCTGCATTCCACCCCCAAAATTATCACTATCCTGGATTTGTTTATCACTTCACACTTTACCATGCCTTTGCTACATGATAATTGCTTTGCATGTTTTTAAAAAATATATCTTTATTGCTGAGAGAGAGAGAGAGAGAGAGGGGGGGGGGAAACATCAATGATGAGAGATATGTCATATTCAGCTGGGTCGGGGATAGGGGGTAAAGTGGCTAGGCGCCAAGCTTGTACTTAGGTTGAGCCTTTTCTTCCCTCTCTTATTCCTTCCTTTCTCCCTCCCTCCCTCCCTCCTTCCAGTCCTCCCTGCATTTGTCCCTCCTTCTCTCCCTCTCTCTCTCTCTCTCTAATTTGTTTTTTCTTGTTTTCTTTCTCTCTCTTTCATTATACCCACCTGAATCTCCAGTTCATCAATCAATAATGAATACAAGTGGTGGTAGCAGGGCTTTTGGCCTCATTCCTAATTTCAAAGACAATTTTTCTAACCTTTCACCAGTTGGAAGTTTGCTACAGGTTTTCATAAGGTTTTGTATTCAGCCCCCTTTTATTTCCCCTTAGTGCAAATTATTTATTTAACATTTGCAGCATGAAAGGTGCTAGTTGCTATGAAGTAGACAAAGATATACAAGACATGATTCCTACCTCAAGAAACTAATAGGATCATTAGTGATATGAAATGCATAGAAATAACTTAATACAGATTAAAAGGTGACAAATGAAAGACACAAATCAAGCATGTAGATGCTGCATCATCTCTTTGAAGGGTTCAATTAAATAAATGTTGAGTGCCTACTCTGTGCAAGGATTAGGGAAGGCTCTATAAGAGGTTATTTGAATCTCAGAAATGTTTCTTAAAATTAAATGAATAAACTCTTAGGTTAGTAATAAGGATAAGTTTGTGTTTAGTACTTTGATTACTTAATGATTTACCTCTAGAAACCCTAAGGTTTTAAGAAGAGGAAAAAGGCCAATTTTATCCCATGATAGAGCTAAACTCTAAAATGTACAGTACAAAAAATATATGTATATTTTATATGTCAGTATTATGGAAAATAATGTTTCAACTACAGTTATATTTTAGACATAAATTTAAGATGTAATGCTATCTTTACAGAAATGGGGACAAAAAACACTGCCCATAAATAATTGCTTTTAATGCCTTTAAAACTTGATTTTGGGGGTAATTTTGTAGTTAAATTCAATTGAGTAAGCTGCAAGGAAAATATAATAATCCTCTAGGGCTTGGATAAAACCATTTTTTGGTATGTTTTTCTCATTATGAGTAATTACAGGTAAAACTTGATTGTACCCTCTTTTGAGTATCATTAAAAAAAGCAAATATCCACTTTCCTAAATCACTGTACTTGGCAATGTTACATATGTATTACCACATAGAAATAATAAAAAAAAGACTTCCAATGTTTCCCATACAAAACACCTATCAATCTTATTATTGTTAATATTTCGTAGTTAAAATCTTGTCTAACTCTGTTGTGTGTGAAAAGTGAGAAAAAGCAGAACCTGATTCTCTGGGGATGAAGTGTAATAAAACTAGAGGGGAAAACACACACACACACACACACACACACACACACACTCACACACACACACACAATGATGGGAAAGATCAACAGTTTCCCATGGCACTAGATGAACAAAGATGTCTGAGAAGTGTCCATCCCATTGGGTCAGTAGGAATTTGCTGGTCACCTTACTAAGCCCAATTTCGGTGAAGTGATGGGACTGGGAAGAAAGCCTTGAAAGATGAAGGGAGGGTGAGGGAGAGGAGACAGTGAGCACAGACAACTCTTTCCAGTGGTGAGTCTGCTGCTGTATCTCAGATTCCCTAAGGCAGTGGTTCTCAACCTTCCTAATGCTGCGATCCTTTAATACAGTTCCTCATGTTGTGGTGACCCCCAACCATAAAATTATTTTCGTTGCTACTTCATAACTGCAATTTTGCTACTGTTATGAATCATCATGTAAATATCTGATATGCAGGATGTATTTTCATTGTTACAAACTGAACATAACTAAAGCATAATGATTAATCACAAAAACAATATGTAATTATATATGTGTTTTCTGATGGTCTTAGGCGACCCCTGTGAAAGGGTCATTTGAACCCCAAAGGGGTTATGACCCACAGGTTGGCGACCCACAGGTTGAGAACCGCTGCCCTAAGGGGAAGCTGGAGTACCCAAAATCAATGGTTCCCTAATACCAATCATTGATCGATTGCATACAGTGCATAAAAGGATTGTCACTGCTCCAAATCAAAGTGAGAAAGATATGGATTTGTAGGAAATGGTTCATAAAACTAAATTTTTTCGGTTTAAAGAATTGGCTCTTACTCTGAAATGATGATTCCCCATCTCTTGGAAGAGGTGGGGTGGGAATGGAGGTGGGAAAGTGGGAGAAAACACTCTTTGCTCTCTAAAATGATGGGGAAAGTAGAAATATTTCAGTGATGGCTTTTTTTGGCAAAAATGTTCTAATTTAGTAAAATTTTACTAGTTGGAGCTGTATATTTCTTTCCTTTCATTTCTGTTGTCTTGGTTTTCTGCTGGCCTAGGATTCCCAAAGTCTGTGAATCTGATTTCTTTACCCAGAAGAGAGATTGCCTTGGATAAACCATTACCAAGGCTAACCTCCCCACTTCATCTGAGGAGCCTGTCTTCTTCTTCCCAAGTCTGCCTCCTCAGCTGCCCTGCCCCAGGGAGCACACAGGGCCCCCCAAGGAGCCACTCCTTTGTCTTAGCCCAGCAGCAGGGAGTAGCTGCACAGCAGAGAGCACGACATTAACTCTTTTTCTTTCTTTTTTTTAAATATATTTTTTATTGATTAAGATATTACATATGTGTCCTTATCCCCACGTTACCCCCTACCCCCCCCTCATGCCCTCACCTCCCCCCCGTTGT
>NW_006283631.1:3874858-3879136 GCF_000327345.1 Myotis davidii
GCCCTCGCCCCTCCATACCTTTGCACTTTACTTCCGCAGCTCCTGACCCTCAATGTGCTTTTTTCTTTCCTTCTAGTTGTAGAATTTCCACTCCGCCAGTCTTCCTGTAGTTCTGGATGATGACCGTTTTGTCTTTTTATTGCGTTTTTGAAGTTGTTGTAGGAGGCAGCAATTTCGGTGTTTCCCTATGCCACCATCTTAGTTTCTCCCGACATTAACTCTTTAGTTGTAGGGCTTCTAACCACCAACTCGGAGCTGCTCAGAACCCTGCACAGTCCTGACCCGGCATCTGCCCTACAGCAGCTCTGCCAGATCTTTTGGGGGTCGTGGTAGATAAACAATTGTTCCATTTAGACCAGTTCAGTTTGATAGGGCAAGAAGCCCCCCACGTGGCATTGCTAGGGAGATGTTTAGATATATGTCAGGGGTCCAGAGGAGAGGTCTGGGGAGATAGAGGTTTGAGAGTCACCTCCCTACAAATGATCTTCAAAGTGATGGAAATGGATGAGCTTGCTTAAGACAGAGTGGGATGGAGAATAAAAGGGGACCTGGAACCACCTGGATGCCAACATTCAGAGGCCTGGTGGGTAAGGAGGGCAAGGTAAGCTTTACTTTACAGTGCGAAGTGTACTCATATTTCTTTACTCTCTGTGGTCGCTCTGCGTGGTGACCATGCAGATGACACGGAACCACCATGAACCAGCCCTGTTCTTCCTCAGGCTCCCGCCTCAGGTCTGAGCGAGTCTCCTCGGTGTTCGTTTCCTCAGCTACACAAAAAGGCCCCTGTGGTCGCAGCCCCCGCCTTCCTGACAAGGTTTGGTGAGAAGTGTCAAGATGGAATTAAACTCCGGCACCAAGATTTACATTCAAATGCCAGCCATTTTCTCAGTCTTTAAGAAGAGCCCAGACATGGTATTTCAGGCCCTCAGAAATACTAATAATGCACACGGAATCAGAATCATCATTCACATTATTAACAAGCATTTTTGAGTAATGTTTTGAGTAAGTGCCTAATAAAGTTTAAGAAATAAAAGTAACTCATGTTTATTAAAGAGGAATTACTAGGTCTCCATTCATAAGCTTCAATATCCTGCTTAATGGATTCCATACAACATAACACAGAAATCCAGTGAATGAATTATGGAGAAACAGTCCGCAAAAATTATATGGTTTCCTCTTTTACTCTTGGTCCCCCTCCATGAAATAACAATGAGGAGCGTAGCCTGAATAAAGCCATTTCTTGTAACAGAATGAAAGCATTAGGGTGACATGGGTTGTATTTTAGCAGACGGGCCAGAACATCAAAAGCTTTGTGGTCAGAGTGCGCCCCCTTGTGGAAGACGTGAGTAAGAGAGGGTGCAGAGGCAGCAGTATTGTGCTCCAGATCCTGTGAGAGAACCAAGAGCCAAGAGCGAGGCTGTGAATAAAACGCTTGTTGACCACATTTTTGTAAAGAGCTGCGTTAGGAATCAGGCACTTCATCAAAGAAGGAAATGAGTGTAGCCGGGTGGAAAGGAGAGCCTGGGGCAGTTAGGCTTGCAGTCATAGGTTCTAGAAAACTTGAATCATTTATGATGAATTATATACGAAAAAGCCACCGAATGAATTGGAAAGTGGTAACGAAGGGCGTTGTCTCTGAACTCGGGCTGCCTAGGCGCAGGTCTTGGCTCTGGTAGTAGCTGTGTGACTTTAGGGAGCCGTGTCGCTATTCTCCAAGCTGCAGTCACCCCATCTGTAAAACAGTGCCTTAGGCGGTGTTGCCTGTGGTTGTGGAGCAGGGTTGTTGTGAGAAGCAGATACAATAACGTAAAGGAAGCATTTTTGGTGCAGGGACTGCTGTCCTAAAATAGCAGTGACTGTTGCCTGCAGTGTGTGCATGGAAGGCATTTGCATTTCTGTTTTTAAGATGGCTCCCAGATTCAGACAGTCGCTGACTGCAGAGTTTGGAAGCTCTGAGGCTCAGTGAAAGCTGTGAGACTGGAGATTTTTGAACTTTTCTGCAAGATACAGCAGAGAGGGTCAGTCAGCGTCCACTTGCTCGTCTGCCATGTGCATCACCAAAGGTGTCCAGACACCCGTAAGCAGTGTGGCCAGCCCGTCTTTATGACGGCTGACTGAGGTCAGCGCTCAGTCAGGGCTGGGTGGGTGGCTGGTGTGGGGCAGGGTCAATGTGCCATGAGTGGCAAGTGAAGGCAGAAATGGGAAATCCCGCCAGGGCCACAGAAGGGCACAGGTTTTGTGGAGCCCCGAAGAGCTGCACTCCAGGACCCAAGAGCACCCTCTCAGGGCCGTAACCATTTCCACCCAAGCAGCGACGTGGTGCCTGTGGGCAAACAGAAGAACAGCAGGATAATTATGGGAAGTTGTCTGAAAGTTGTTTTAATCAAACAAAAAGGAAGTGTTTGCCTTTTAAGTCCCTGAAATGTGCTGCCAGAAATTCAGGTATTTGAAAATGTCAAGAAGCATGAATGGAACTAAGAATCTGACCCTGGAAGGAGGGCAGGTGGGCGGAGTGTGCCTTGGGTCCGAGGGCCGAGGATGCCCTTTAGAAGGAAGCCTCAAGGAGACTTGCTGAGGCCACTCTGCCCATCGTTCTCCTTCGGGGAGGGAGTCCCCAAGCTGGATTATATATTTTTTAAATATATTTTTACTGATTTCAGAGAGGAAAGGAGAGGGAGAGAGAGATAGAAACATCACTGATGAGAGAGAATCACTTATTGCCTGCCTCCTGCAGGACCCCGCTCTGGGGATCAAGCCCGGCCATGTGCCCTGACCAGGAACTAAACCAGAGGCCTCTTGGTTCCTGGGTCAATGCTCAACCACTGAGCAACACAGGCTGGGGTATTTCTATGTAATTTGAATGAACAGTATATTTACTTATTCCAGAAGCTGTTATAAATTCTGTATTTGGTTCTTGTATATCAAGGTCCTTGAACAACATCAAATAAGCTTCTGAGAAAGGCTTTGTCCATTTTAAAAATTAGGGGGGCTGACAAGTGTTACTTAAGAGGACAATCCCCTAACAGTGCTTTTAGAACCCATCCTGTGTCTGTGCTCTCGAAATCTGGTCTGGGACCTCAGGGCCTCTTGCAAATCTTTTATTCATTTCTTATTGCTCGTGGTGTCTGGAACAGACCTACTCCTCTACCTTTGGTGTCTGGTATCTGCGGAAGGCCCTAGCAGCCTAGCTCCCCGCCCCCTCATTAGCAAGGCACCCTCATCACCCACGCTGCCTAAGGAGTTTTTCTGGAGTCAGTGACCTGGGGTCAGAGACAGCAAGGTTGGAATCTTTATTTTCCAAAAGCTGGAGCCAATTCTAAGCCCTGAACATCGACAGAATCCGGGCTGGGGGGTGGGGAGTGGGGGGTGAGGGGAGACTATTGTTTTCTTTCTGTTCAAACTTGCCTAGAATGATTCCCTGACTTCTTTGTTTATCTCATTTCTGTGTGTGTGCTGGAATGGGGGAGCTTTTAGGGAGGAGGAAGGGGGTAACCCATTTTTTCCTGACCAAAACTTGAAAATGAGAAAAGTGCTTTAAGGTCTACCAAATGCCACTCCAGTAAATATTGGTTTTGATACCGTCTGAGCCCTGAGGTACAAGATATGAACATTCCAAATGGTTATTATTCAGATCAATCGGTCAGGAGCACATCAGAGCCTCGGTGCAGCTCCGCAGTTCAATTAGCACACACGGCATCCACCCCACGCTTTCCGGATGCAGCTCACATCACCCAGGACCCTGCGCGAGCAACGCTGTGGTTAAGGATATGTCACTGCGAATCAACAAAATATGCAGTTTGATCAGCACATTCTGAGCGCAGATCATTAAAATATGCAGCCCGGTCCCCCAAGTGCATGAAAAATTAACTAACAAGTTTTGTATCTTGATCAGTTTAATGAGTGAGAAGCCGCTGAACAAGAGTGTCAAATTGTACAGTCTGGCGAGGGGGCAGATGATTGCCGGCGCGGAGCCGTCAGGGCCAGCGCTCATAGTGTTGGTTTTCAAAATACCCACCCTTAGAATTCAATGTCAGAGGGAGCTGATTAGTATTAAGATGTTGTCCAGCCTGTTTCCCGCAGGATGTGATGAGATGTCGAGCCTTCAGATGTAAATGAAACATTGATCCTTCCTTTCAGGCTTCACTGGGTCTTAATGGACTCAGCCATGCGCCTGGAAGCCCCGGCCAATGGCATCCCATGCACATGTGCCGGCCTAAGAGGCAGTGGCAGCCTTCTGGAAATATCTAAACCATCTGACCTTGAAAAGCAGCTAACAGA
>NW_006283631.1:3879181-3880168 GCF_000327345.1 Myotis davidii
AATCAAACTGCATCAGAGATGCCACATGCCATTGAGGAAAAAAGCAAGAAGAAAAAGGCAGGGCTTCCTAAACCAAGAATGCCCAGCTAGAAAGTTGGTGGAGAATTTGAGTAAATTAAACTCGAGTGGTTGATGATCACCAAGGAGACATTTGAATTGGGTTGTCACAGGAGGCTTGTAGGGCCTGCTGTCACCCAGCTGTTGGCAGGATGCTGATGGGGAGGTTGACAACCCACTTTTAACACAGCCACGCATGCCCCCGGTGACTTGGCCCGCGTATAAACGAGGACTTGAGCGCTGGTCTATTAATTCTGCCCTGATACTTTATCTTGGCCGACCGGCTGGCATTGCTGCTGTGGGAGTGTCAGTTTCCCAGGGCATAAATGTAGCTCCTTCTATAATGAGGTGGGCAACAGAAACGTGGCAATCCCAAATAACAGGCAGGACGCAAGTCCAAATGGGAACATTCCGCAGGCAAAGGGGAAGAGGGCTCTCTGGCAAATGCTGAGGTTGGAGCTGCCACTGCCCTTCTGTTGAACATGCTGGGGCAGAGGACTGGGGGGTGATGGGGGGAGGACTTTTTAAAAAATCTTTCTCAATTTAATTAGACTTTTCCAAAGTGTAGCGCGTGGACATACCCAGGATGACTTTTGGTCAAATGTGGCATATGGACAAACTTTTTTTTTTAATATATTTTTTATTGATTAAGATATTACATGTGTGTCCCTGTCCCCGCATCACCCTCCACCCCCCTCCCCCCCGTTGTCCGTGTCCCTTGGTCAGGCCTCTATGCCTGCATGTAAGTCCTTTGGTTGCTCTTTCCCCTTTACCCTCCCCTCCCCTACCCTCCCTCCAAAGCCCGACAATCCAATCAATGCCTCTCCGTCTCTGGATCAGTCCTTGTTCATCAGATTATGTTGTTCCTTATATTCCACAAATGAGTGAAATCGTGTGGTATTTATCTGCTCTCCAGTTCCATCCATGTTG
>NW_006283631.1:3881148-3882716 GCF_000327345.1 Myotis davidii
CTGCTGCAAACCTCGGAGAGAAAGCTGCCCTCGAGTTCCGACTGATGCCAGACAGTCCAGCTTCTCCCGTTTGAGTCTGAGTTCCTAGCGAATCGCCCGGATCTGGGGCTCAGAGTCTGGAGCTCCCTCCCGATTGTAAACAACAACCGCGCCCTCCGCGCCACCAGCCCTCTCCGCGCGCGCACGCACCTGAGAATTTCACTTCAGCACTGCGCCTCCTCTGAGTCTGGGTATGATATTCTCTTTACTCCTAGTTGTAGAATTTCCACTCAGCCAGCCCTCCTGCGGTTCTGGATGGTGTCCGTTCCGTGTTTCAGGCGTAATTTGAATTGGTTGTTCGAAGCAGCAATCTCCGGCGTTAACCTATGCTGCCATCTTGGTTCTCCAATCTGGACAAACTTTTTAAAATGGTTCTTGTTAGGAGTCTATTCCCATGAATATTAGAGATAGCACATCAAATTCGCGATTTAACTAATATTATTCCTTAGAGTGAGCTAGAGATAGCAAAAGTGAGCTTAATGAAAGTAAATTTAAAGCCAAATTCTACATGTGTAATAAATGGATATATTGAAAGTCATAAAGGGGTTTTCAAATGGCTGAAGTTTAAGAAAACTGCTCATTGCTGCCATGAGGGCTGGAGCCAGGTGTGCAAGAGGACCCTCCTTCTTAGATCAATCAGAAAAACTTGAATTTCAAAAATTCATGATACACAGGTGAAGGGATGAAGGGCTCTCAAAGAACATTACTGTAGTTAGCTTATTACCTCACCATACACAGAAATACAAAGTAAGAAACTCAGACCCAGAACAGGCTCTGAGGCACCAACATCAGCCAACTGTCATAAAATCATGAAAGTACTCTTTTGGATGACCAAAAACTAATTTTCAGTTATTGAAGTTTTAATTAAATTGTATTAATATTTTATTATAAAGTACTAGAGGCCCGGTGCACGGATTCGTGCACATTGAAAGGAAATTAATTAGAAGAAATATTTTAGAGGCCAGGGAGGGACACAGGAGGTTGGCCAGCCAGAGAGGGACTGAGGGAGGGCTCTAGGGTGTGTCCGGCCTATCTCTCCCAGTCCTGATCAGCCGGACCCCAGCAGCAAGCTAACCTACTGGTTGGAGAGTCTTCCCTCTTGTGGTCAGTGCGCATAATAGCAACTGGAACTTAAAAATTTCAGCACAGCAAAGGAAACAATAGAATGAAAAGGCAACATATGGAATGAAAAAAAATATTTGCAAGCCATGTATCCAATAAGTAACTAATATCCAATATATAAAAAACTCTAACAGGTCAATAGAAAAAAAAGAAATAAATAAACCTAAATAACCTAATTTTAAAAGAGGCAGATATTTCTAAAAAAGAGAGAGAGATAAATGGCTACCAAGTATACGAAAAGATGTTCAACATCACCAATCATCAGAGAAATTCAAATCAAAACCACAAAAAGATATTACCACACACTTGTTAGGATTGCTATCTCAAAAAAGAAAAAAGCCTCAAAAGATGACAAATGTTGGCAAACATGTAGGAAAACGTGACCCCTTGCACAGTGTTAGCAGGAA
>NW_006283631.1:3882746-3886071 GCF_000327345.1 Myotis davidii
AGGAATGTAAAAAAGTGCGGCCACTATGAAAAACAATGTGAAGGTTCCTCAAAAAATTAAAAATAGAATTACCATATGATCCAGCAATTCCACTTCTGGGCATATATCCAAAGGAGTTGAAATCAGGATGGCAAAGAGATATCTTGCACCCTCACATTCCTTGCAGCATTATTCATAATAGCCAAGATATGGAAGCAATCTAAATGTCCACTGATGGGTGAATGATAAAGGAAATGCGGTATATACACAATGAAATATTATTCAACCTTAAAAGGAGGGAAAAAAATCCTGTCCCGTGTGACAACATGCATGTCCCTGAATGACACTACACAAAGTGAAATAAGCCAGTTACAGACAGAGAAATACTGCGTGATCCCATTTACATGAAATACCTAAAATAGTCAAACTCATAGAAACAGAGAGAAAAGTGGTGGTTGCGGGGACTAGGGTGGGCGTGGGGAATTGTTTAATGGAGACAAACTTTTTATGCAAGTTCAATAATTCTAGAGATATGAGGTACAGCATAGTTTTATAGTGAACAATACTGAATTGTGCACTTAAAAATTTTGTTAAGAGAGGGGAGCTCATGTTAAACATTCTTACCACAAAAACAAAACCAACAGCACAGGGGCACGAGGAAACTTGACGGTGATGCTCATGTCTGTTACTTTGACTGTGATGACAGCTTCATGAAAAGGTGTCTGCGCATGTCCCGACTCGTCAAATTGTATATGTTAAGTATGTACAGTTTTTGGTATATCATTTGCATTTTAATGTTATTTTAAAAAGTGTTAAAAAGTGCACAACTGATTTCTTTATTGAATTAAATTATTGAAAAACATCAAAAGATCTATAATCTTGTAAGTATAGCATACAATGGATAGAAAAATTTAATATCATAAAAATATTCACTCTTCTCAGATGAATTGGAAGTTTTATATTTCAACCAGAATTTAGATAAAGTTTTTACATGGGAGTTATAATGTGATTCTGAAGTTTACATAGAAATTCAAAGGGCTGAAATTAGCCAGAATAATTTTGAAAGACGAAAAGATGAGTCATCTTGCTCTATCAAATGCGGTTATTAAGACAATGTGATATTAGTGCAAAGATAGACTGTGTACTGACAGAACAAAACATGGAGCCCAGAAACAGAACATCCCCAGAAGGGAATGTACAGATAAAGGTCGCAGTGCAGGTCACTTGGGAAGGGAAAACTCCTAAGTAAATAGTTTTCTGACCCCTGATTGACTCTACCGGAAAAAATAAAACAGAGCCTTATGTGCCACCACACACAAGAGTTAATTCCTCGTGGATGAAGACTTAAATGTGAAATGAAAAACTTAAAAACGTTTTTAGGAGACAGTGAAGAATAAATTTATAATCTCTATGTAGGGAAGGATTTCTTAAACAAGATGCAAAAAGCACAAAACATACAAAGGAGATTTATAATTGTGACTACATTAAACTCAAACTGTCAAAAGACATTTAAAAAATGTCATACAGAACCCAACTTGCACGGCTCAGTGGTTAAGCATTGACCTGTGAACGAGGAGGTCACAGTTCAATTCCCAGTCAGGGTTGTGGGCTAGATCCCCAGTAGGGACATGCAGGAGGCAGCCAATCAATGGTTCTCTCTCATCATTGATGCTTCTATCTCTCTCTCGCTCTCCCTTCTTCTCTGAAATCAATAAAAATATACATATATTTTAAATGTCATAAAGAGAGTAAAATGTAAACCACAAACTGGGGGGACATACTTGATATACATATATCTGGAAAAGAACCCTTATCAAAAATACATATGAAGACCGCTTGTGAATCATTAAGAAAAAAGGTAAATAACCAAATAGAAAAATAGGCAAAAGTGGCAAACAGGAATTTTACAGAAGAACATATGAATGGCACATAAATATTATGTGATGCTCAAACTCATTGATTATCAATAAATTGCAACTTTATTGCCAGGGTAAGATACAATTTACAAGTCAAGCAGTATTATCTGTTTATGATGAAGGAGAACTAAAAATTCTCACCTATTGCAGATGAAAGTGTAAATCAGGACACCTACTTTGGCAAATGAATAAGCATTTTCCAGTACAGTGGAGGATTCACATAGTCTAAGACCTAACAAGTCCACTTCTAAGTATATAACCATGAGAAAAAACTTGCACAGTTGTGCCAGGAGACAAATATAACAATGTCCAGAGCAGACCTTCCATAACAGCAAAATGCCCATCAGCAAAAAAGGATAAAGTGGGATGAAGGCATAGAGTGGAATACTATGCAATTGTAAAAAGTTAAATTAACCACAGGTCCACAGATGAATCGCAAAACAACAACAAAACAAACCACAAAAAACTGAACATTGAGTAAAAAACACTGAGTCACAAAAGAATATATACTATATTGTCCAATTACATATCCTATTAAAGAAAAGCCTAATATGCTAAGTGTCTGGTCATCTGGTTGTCCGTTCAACCAATCAAAGCATTATATGCTAATGATATGCTAAGGTCACTCAACTGCTCACTATCATGTGCACTGACCACCAGGGGGCAGACACTCAACACAGGAGCTGCTCCCTGGTGGTCAGTGCACCCCCACAGGGGGAGTGCCACTCAGCCAGAAGCAAGGCTCACAGCTGGTGAGTACAGTGGCAGTGGTGGGAGCTTCTGCCGCCTCCGCAGCAGCACTAAGGATGTTCGACTGCCAGCTTAGGCCCACTCACCTTGGCTGTCAGTCGGACATCCCCCCAGGGCTCCCAGACTGTGAGAGGATGCAGGCTGGGCTGAGGGACCCGCCAAGTGCACAAATTTGTTGTACTTGGCCTCTAGTCTATACTAATAGCCTAGGTCCGTGGTTGGCAAACCTTGCTCGTGAGCCACATGCGGCTCTTTGGCCCCCTAGAAGCAAGGCACAGCTGGTGAGGACAGTGGCAGTGGTGGGAGCTTCTGCCGCCTCCGCAGCAGCACTAAGGATGTTCGACTGCCAGCTTAGGCCCACTCACCTTGGCTGTCAGTTGGACATCCCCCCAGAGGTCCCAGACTGTGAGAGGATGCAGGCTGGGCTGAGGGACCCGCCAAGTGCACAAATTTGTTGTACTTGGCCTCTAGTCTATACTAATAGCCTAGGTCCGTGGTTGGCAAACCTTGCTCGTGAGCCACATGCGGCTCTTTGGCCCCCTAAGTGTGGCTCTTCCACAAAATACCACGTGTGGGCATGCACGTACAGTGCGATTGAAACTTCGTGACCCATGTGCAGAAGTCGGTATTTTGTGGAAGAGCCACACTCAAGGGGCCAAAGAGCTGCATGTGGCTCGTGA
>NW_006283631.1:3904851-3906533 GCF_000327345.1 Myotis davidii
AATAGAAGCATAGAGCTGTGACTTAGGAGATTTTAATTCTTTCAAAATATTTTATGTATACATATGCTCCTCTTATGAGTCTTGATAGTATTATTTAATTACTAGATGCCGGCTGCATGAATTCACGCACATTGAAAGGAAATTAATTAGAAGAAATATTTTAATATCGCTATTCGCCCTTTCTCCATAATAGAAGTGCCAATCAAATTCAAGATCAACAATGACAGATAGAAACACATGCGACTGGTGCCAGTGAGAGCCGTATTTTATAGAGAGGAAATCCAGGCACAGAGACTCAAGGTCAACTGCCTGGTTGTAGAGTTAATTCAAATCAGGGCTGGAAGTTAATCCCATGTGTCTCTAATACAGCAGTTCTCAACCTGTGGGTCGCAACCCCTTTAGAGGTCGAATGACCCTTTCACAGGGGTCACCTAAGACCATCCTGCACATCAGATATTTACATTACAATTCATAACAGTAACAACATTACATTTATGAAGTAGCAACGAAAATAATTTTATGGTTGGTTCACAACATGAGGAACTGTATTTAAAGGGCCAGAAGGTTGAGAACCACTGTTCTAGAGCAGTGGTCGGCAAACTGCAGCTCATGAGCCACATGCAGCTCTTTGGCCCCTTGAGTGTGGCTCTTACACAAAATACCACGTGTGGGCGCGCACATACAGTGCGATTAAAACTTCGTGACCCATGTGCAGAAGTCGGTATTTTGTGGAAGAGCCACACTCAAGGGGCCAAAGAGCTGCATGTGGCTCGTGAGCCATGGTTTGCCAAGCCGCAGTTTGCTGACCACTGTCCTAGGTGGTTGTCACACCCTCACGCATCATGCCCTAATGTCATCACAAGATGGCCATCACAAGATGGAGGAGGAGGCGGGTCACAGCAAAGGAGGGCAGTTGGGAGTGATCAGGCAGGCAGGGGAGCAATTAGCCACCAATCAGGCTGGCAGGGGAGGGCAGTTGGGGGTGATCGGGCCAGCAGGGGAGCAGTTAGCCATCAATCGGGCTAGCAGGGGAGTGGTTAAGAGCCAGTGGTCCCAGATTGTGAGGGGGATCGGGCCTAAACGGGCAGTCCGACATCCCTTGAGGGGTCCCAGATTGGAGAGGGTGCAGGCCGGGCTGAGGGATCCTCCTCCCCTCCTCCCATGCAAGAATTTCATGCACTGGGCCTCTAGTTTTAAATAAAATACTTAGATAAAGACATAAGTTATAAAACTATAAGAAAAAGCAAAATAATTATGGTATACAATTCAAATAGTGTATTATTTCTAGATGGAGAAAAGGAAGAAAAGTTCTAACTACAGTTAATGCTTATTTCTGCAGCTAGGTGGTGACTACAAGTGTTGATTTTATCAGCCTTTAAATTGTATATATAAAAATGTACATAATGTACACTCATTTATATAATTGTAGAACTCACAATGTAAACAAAGACAAAATCAATTAGACAGTTAACATATATTGCAAAAATGTGAAGGTATCACTTTATTGACCAAGTAAGGATGATTTTATACCAGAGAGAAAAAGGAGGTATGATTGCAATATATGCTCTGCCAGGGGTCCCATTAATTCATCTGGGACACCAGTGCATACGTAAGTATTTGATTCCTGGTACATAATAGGTATTTGATACTGTTGGTGAAAGACAGGAGGATAGGAAAGGGAA
>NW_006283631.1:3906568-3912019 GCF_000327345.1 Myotis davidii
GGGGGTAGGGAGAGGGAAGGAAAAAAGTAAAGAAGGGATTGAAGAGGGAAGGAGGCTGGTTGCCCTAGATTTGTGAATAATTGATTATACATATTAAATAGATTTCCTGTTGTCTGGAAAGAGTTCCGTCTTATCGGGACTGAGGGAGCACCCCATTCTCTCACAGAATTTAGCCCATTGTGTCTTGTGTTACTAATGGTTACACTGACAGCTCTAGCACACCATTGAGACTTGCTTGTCAAACATTAACTTCTATACCATGTTATAGATTTTTTTTCTGATAGAGTAATCACTACTACTTATGCGGAATGACAGAGCTGCCTGATAGTATTTCATCTAATCCGAAAACATAAGAAATTACCCAACTATGTAAGACATAGAAAAAAAACCCTAAAGGGAATTTTTCTTTTCTTTTCTTTTCTTTTTTTTAACTCAAGACAGGAAGGGAAACATTAAGCCTATAACTAAACTCTGACCTAATGTATTTTTTTGTCTTAGTTTCATGAGAATTGGGCCAGTGGGTAAATATTTCAGTATGTTGGTTGCATGCTTAAACCTGCATTTTAAAAGTAAAATGTTAAGGTTGCGTAAATACAAAATAATATCGATAACATTTTCAAAGTATAAAATAATGGAAAAACCTTGTCTACACAACACACAGCTCTCAAAAACGGAACACTAATGAGATTCTAGAAGCACTTCCCATACCCACTCCCTTCCACTTTCCATTGCCCCATGCAAAGTACTGCCTATCCTGAATTGTGTTTATAATATCTCATAGTTTTCATTTATAGTGTTCATATTTGTATATGCTCCTAAACACGAAATTCTTTGTTTTACAGATTTTTAAACTTCATCTAAATACAAGAATACCACGTTTTTTCTACTATGCCTTGGTTTTCTACCATTCAGCACCCGTTTTTTGAGATTTGTCCATGATTTAATGTACACACCTGTAATTTATTCATTTCCATTGCTCTTTACAAGCACATTCATTGCATATCACAATGGGCTTATCAATTTTTCCTATTGATTGTTATTTCAGTTGTTTCCAATTTCTTTATTACTATATCTCAAAGGACTTTCTCGTACATGTCTTCTGGTTCCCGTGTTCAAGGCTCTCTGGAATTGGACCTAGGAGTGAGATTGTTGGGTTAGAAAGCATGCACCTCTGAAACTTCACTAGATAATAATTGTTCTCTACAGCAGCTTCCTAATTTGTACTGCCACCAGCCTGGACTGGAAATTTCTGTGGCCCATATCTTCACCTGCCCTGGTTGCCACTCTCATGAGTTAGCATTCACCACGCCCTCTGATGGGCTGGCTTGTATCACACTCTTAAGTAACCGCAGATGTGACTCAATCAGTATACAATCTACACTTAGGTCGGTGCCCTGATTGGATGTTAGTGGCCCATGTTGAATTGGACCATGGCCTCATTTGGACATTTCCAAAAAAAGGAGGGCTTCAAGAGGAGAATAGGTCTGCTGTTTTCTCAATAAAGTGCTGATTGACAAATGTGAGGGAAAAAATCATGATGTTAGTAGTGGAGTGAAATATTGTATTTGGCACTGTTGGGAAATCACCCAAGTTTTGTGGGTTTCTGACTTCATAACTACAAGATATTTGGATCAAAGTGTACTTACTTTAGGTGACATATGAATTCATAATCCAAGGAAAAAAGCCTCGTAAAAATAACTTAACATTAAATATATCTTGCAAAAGGACCATTTAACTTGGCAAAATATTAATGAAATAAAACACATGGGTTAGATTTCCCTTATAATACACACAGGAATAAAATGTGCTCAGCAAAATATGCTTTGGCTTTTGCTAAACTAGAAACATCTGAAAATAACCTGGGAGATTTCCTTCAACTGCAGCATGTTTCTGGCTTTGTCCACCACTTAATTAAGTGTTGTTTTAATAATGAAGCACATTAGGATGGGGGTTGTACCCAGCCTACAACCATTCTTTATGGGGTAGTAAAGATAAAGACAATAGTACCGACGTAAAAAAAAATATTTAATTTCACGGTCTTACCTTCTTAACATATGTTTCATATCAGCCTTACTAGTTATTTTCCCAAATCCCCTTTCTTTAAGAAAGTTAGCCATTGTTTTGTCCTTGAAAATTTAGGTGGAAACCTGTTCTGATGGCTCAAGGATAAAGAAGATAGGTGAGATGTTTCCGGGCAACTGCAATACCACTGCTTATGAAGAACCCAGTTGTGGACACTGGGGAAGCATGATTTCAGTTCAGGCATTTTTCAAAGCCAGTCATTGCTTTATCCCTTGTCTTCACAAAGTGAACTGTTGAACTTTTAAAAGTAAGGTTGTAGAAATGATACAAACAGAACCATAAATGCTACTCTAGTACAATGTTGGTGCATGCTTAGACTTACTTTATTATGAAAAATACAATGCGTTTCAGACATAAAAACCTAACTGTTTTAGATTTCCACCACCAATAAAGATGGTGTAGCTGAATCTAACTGATCTGTTTGCTGAGGACAATACAGTCTGGACAAGATAATGTTTTAAGTGTTTGAGATAGTGGTGGTGGCGGGGGGAGAGGGAGTGGAGTGTATTTCAAGGCACTGGAAAGACAAAAAGAGTAAAGTATGGTGAGCCAAGGTGTGGAGAAGGATGGAGCCGAGGGAGGTGAACCTGGCTTTGGGGACTATTCTTTCCCTGGTGGGCTTTTGCTGATTTAAAAAGGAACCTGAAAGTGTAAAAGGCTGAGAAGCTGAGCGTTGCTTTTCACAGCTTCACGGAGTAAAGGGAATAGGCCTTAGAGTCTCTAGGGCCTAACAAGAAGGGAGGGAATTTGTAGAAACCGCTGTAGAAATCCTGAAGAGCTAGACCTTAGGAACAGAACAGGGTAACTGGAAATAGAGAAAATGAAGCTCAGTTTCAATTTACCTCAATACCTAAAAATGAATTGAGGTGATACCAATGCCAATGCATAAACAAGTGTGAGTTCTTTTCCTAAAACCAAGATATGCTGATGCTCAAATTATTTCTACAATCAATTTTACAAATACAGTACCTTCTCTCCCTCTCCCTCTCTCTCTCTCTCTCTCTCTCATAAATAATCAAGCATCCAAGGAGCTAATAGAATATAAATAAAAACAAGAAAGAGAGAAAAAAACAAAAAATACTAAATGATATATAATTTCCAAGCTTATTGAAGAGAACAGAGCAATTTTAAATGCTCAATCAAAATGAAAGCAAAGAAGGAGAGAAAAGAATAATAAAACAAATAGAATCATAACATAAATATTAAGATAGATTTAAACCCCAATAAATAATAATTAGATTAAATGAAAATGGTCTAAATGTTCTAATTCAAAGACAAAGGTGATCAGATTTGGGGGGCAAAATATGGAAAAAAGAGGCATATACAAAACATAAGATAAAAAGGTTGAAATTAAGAGATAAAGCATGCAAATGTTCACCAAAAGAAAGACTGCGTAGTTATATTATTAGACAAAGCTGACTTCAGAAGGAAAAGCATAATATAGATAAGAAATGCTACATAATAATAAAAGTTTCTATCTTCCAAAAAGATTATGACAAGTCTAGTTTTCTATCCAAATAAACAGAGCCTCACAATAGGTATAATTACAAAAAAGAACTTTAAAGTAGACAAAAGGAGAAATGAACAATTCCAAAATATATCAGGAAGATACCTCAAAATATCTAACTTAAAAAGCCATATAAAAGTAATATTATAGCCGAAACCGGTTTGGCTCAGTGGATAGAGCGTCGGCCTGCGGACTGAAGGGTCGCGGGTTCGATTCCGGTCAAGGGCATGTACCTGGGTTGCGGGCGCATCCCCAGTGGGAGATGTGCAGGAGGCAGCTGATCGATGTCTCTCTCTCATCGATGTTTCTGGCTCTCTGTCTCTCTCCCTTCCTGTCTGTGGAAAATCAATAAAATATATTTAAAAAAAAAAAAAAGTAATATTATAACATTTAGAAAATTAATTTGCAAACTTGATTTAATATACATAAATAGAACACTGAATCCAACTCACGGGTATTTTAAAAAAATATGGAGCGCTTCATGAATTTGCGAGTCATCCTTGTGCAGGGACCATGCTAATCTCTGTATCATTCCAGTTTCAGTACATGTGTTGCCTAAGAGAGCACAGCACACAGGCATTTTTTATTTAATTTTTATTTTTTTTATTTTGAGAGCACATTTATTAAAGCTAGGGACAGTGAAATAAGTAAGGGCTTAATATTTAAGAAGCAATGAGACAGAGCCTAGGCTGGCTGCTTTGGCTCTCTGGGAAGTCAGAGAAAAGAGGGCCTGGGACCCAGGTTCAGGGTTGAGCCCAGGACGAGCTACCACAGACCATTGCTCCCCTGATTGCAAGTCTCGTGAGGACCTTTATAGTTTAGGAGGTGCATGCCTGAGAGGGAAGAAAGGGCTGGGTGTGCTTCCGGGTGGAGCCCACAGGCCTTTTTAAAATGGCCATATGCTAGGACATAAAACAAGTTTCAAAATTAATATATTAAAGTTTAGAATAGAGTGGATTCTCTGCTCACGGGGGATAAAAAGGCAACTAGAAAAACTCTAGATGTTTAGAAATTAAACAATAGACTTCTAAATAATACATGGGTCAAAGAAGCCATGATAAAAATAAATATTTTAACTCAATGATAATGAAAATGCAATGTGTTTAGACTTATGAATGATAGCTAAAACCATGCTTAAAAGGAAATTTGCTACTTAGGAAGTAAATATGAAGAAAAAAGGCTCAAAATCAATAACCTCAACTTTAAACCTGAGTAGAAAAAAGAACAGCAAAATAAATCCACAGAAAGTAGAAGGAAGGAAGGAATAAAATAAGAGTATAAAATCTAAAAATACAATTTAAAGAACATTTTATTTAATTTTTAAAAATATATCTTTATTGATTTCAGAGAGAGAAAGGGAGAGAAAGAGAGAGATAGAAATATCAATGATGAGAGTCATTGATTAGCTTCCTCTTGCACCCTCTACTAGGGATTGAGCCTGCAACCCAGGAAGGTGCCCTGACTGGGAATCTAACCCTGACCTCCTGATCCATAGGTTGACACTCAACCACTGAGCCATGCCAGATGGGGTTAAAGAGCATTTTAAAGAAAACTAAAAAGAATATGAGTAAGCTAAATAGTCATCCAAGAGGCTATGGGAAAATTTTAACCCATTAACATTTGTGGAAAAGAAACAGTGGAAATAGAAGCAGAAGTTAATGCAATAGAATTTTTTTTAAATTAAATCTTTATTGTTCAGATTATTACAGTTCCTCCTTTTCCCCCTCATAGCTCCCCTCCACCCGGTTTCCACCCCACCCTCAGCCCTTACCACCCCACACTGTCCTCATCCATAGGTGCACGATTTTTGTCCAGTCTCTTCCCACACCCCCACACCCTCACACCCTTCCCTCCCCCCCCAG
>NW_006283631.1:3912568-3914697 GCF_000327345.1 Myotis davidii
AAGAGGAAGAAAAAAATCATACTTTCTTATTTAAAAAACAAGCACAAAAAGAAGTGTGGGGAGAGAGCAAGCAATAACGAAGTTTACACACACACACAGGAATATATATATATATATACACACGCATATATATATACTGTATTTGGTATATAGACATATATAAAACCAGATTTTTATTTCACATTATAAATAACATAAATTTTGTATTAAAATCAAAGTATGGAAAAATACCTATTTCAGAACAAATATAGAAGAATTATCTATCTTTATGAACTCAGGATAGAGAAGGCTTTTTGAAATAAGAAGTAAAAAGTATAAACCATAAAAGAAAAGGTAATGTTTTAAAAGCAAAAATCTTCTGTTTTAATTTACTCTTTAGCCCTAGCCAGTTTTGCTCAGTGGATAGAGTGTCAGCCTGTAGACCCAAGGGTCCCGGGTTTGATTATGGTGGCACATACCTCAGTTGCCGGCAGTGGCCCAGGCCCTGGTCAGGGTTCATGCAGGAGGGCCCTGGTCAGGGCTCGTGCCAATCAATGTGTTTCTCTCACATTGATATTCTCTTGGTCTTTCCCTCTCTCTTCCACTCTCTCTAAAAAAGTCAATGGAAAAATATCTTTGGATGAGGATTAAAATGAATAAATAAATAAATTAATTAATTAAATAAATTTCTGTTTTATATTTAGGGGTAAAGGTTGAAATTACCCAAATACCAATTATTAAATAAATTATGTCATATCCATACAGTAGAATAATATGCAGCTTTAAAAAAAAGATGCAAGCTCTCTATATGCCAATATGGAAAAAGCACCAAGATATGAAGTGGTTAAAGCAATATACAGAACTGAGTATATACAGCAAATTGCCATTTATGCAAAATTGGGGAAATAAAGTAGCTATTTATATTTAAATTAAGAAATTTTGAAAGGATATTTGTTGGTTCTTGTAACAGAAGTTCAGGCAGAAACTAAGTAGATCGGGATCAGGGGTTTGAGGGTATCTTTTCACTGTACACCTTTTAATACTAGTATATGTCTTTAAATTTTGAACTATGTAAATGTATTACATTTTTTAAATTAAAACAAAAATTTTCAATACAAGTGCCCTCCCCCCCAAAAAAGGTGAAGCATAAGTTAAATTTAATTGCAATGTATGTAGCCGACAAAGCCTTAGAATCTACAATACATAAAACACTTATTCAAATCAGTAAGGAAAAGACAGAACCTGGCTACAGAACCTGGATAGAAGCCCCCAATAGAAATTTTTTTAAAAGGACTGATTAAAGAAGAACTGAATCTGGTTCTTTGAAATAACTAATGGCAAGGTAGGAGATACAAATGAAGAAATCTATGACTTAGAATGGATAAAACTGTTATTATATAGAGATGATAAGACTGTCTACATCAAGAGACTCTACAGACAAACCTTTAAAATTAATAATAGGATTCAACAAGGCTGTGAATCAGTATACAAAAATTATTAAGGTTCCCTCACACAGGAATAACAAAATAGAAAATGTAATAGAAGAAACAGAATCACAAAAAAGATACAACAACAAATAAACTACAAAGTACTTAGTAAAAGAAACTCTACAAGTATGTGCATGAACTTCATGAAAAAATATGTAATTGTTTATTAAAGAACATAAAAGAGGACTAGAATAAGTAGAAATTTTACATTTTTCATGAATTTCTTAAATCAACATTTGAAAAAACATTAATACTTCCCAAATAATCTATATACAGTGCAATTCATTACAATCCATACAAATCTAATTACAATTCTACTCAAGATCCCAGGTTGATGTCTGTAAAATGATTAACTGAGTCTAAAATGTATGTGGTCAAAGTATTGTAAAGGTCAAAGAATTACTAAGATAATTTTAAAAAGAAAGAACAAAGAGGGGTGAATCTTTTCATACAATATGAAGACATAGAGCATTACAAAGGTAAGATCATCAAAACGGTGTAATATTGGCACAGAGGAAAACAAATAGACCAATGGGACATAAACATATGTGTAAACTTGGAATATAACAGATCATATTGGTATCATAAATCATAAATCACTGGTATTATAAATCAATGAGTTAAGAACAAACTAAAAAATTGTGTCAGAAAAATTATATATAT
>NW_006283631.1:3915165-3936193 GCF_000327345.1 Myotis davidii
TGGGAAAATTACCCAAATACCAATTATTAAATAAATTATGTCATATCCATACAGTAGAATAATATGCAGCTTTAAAAAAAAGATGCAAGCTCTCTATATGCCAATATGGAAAAAGCACCAAGATATGAAGTGGTTAAAGCAATATACAGAACTGAGTATATACAGCAAATTGCCATTTATGCAAAATTGGGGAAATAAAGTAGCTATTTATATTTAAATTAAGAAATTTTGAAAGGATATTTGTTGGTTCTTGTAACAGAAGTTCAGGCAGAAACTAAGTAGATCGGGATCAGGGGTTTGAGGGAATCTTTTCACTGTACACCTTTTAATACTAGTATATGTCTTTAAATTTTGAACTATGTAAATGTATTACATTTTTTAAATTAAAACAAAAATTTTCCAATACAAGTCCCTCCCCCCCAAAAAAGGTGAAGCATAAGTTAAATTTAATTGCAATGTATGTAGCCGACAAAGCCTTAGAATCTACAATACATAAAACACTTATTCAAATCAGTAAGGAAAAGACAGAACCTGGCTACAGAACCTGGATAGAACATGGCAAGAGAACCTCCTATAGGCCCACAGAAAGAATATGAGTCTAAACAGACATTTAAAAGAAGAGGAATTATGGATATATTCAGAATATGAAATGTGTTGAATTTCATCACTTATCTGGAAAGGCAAATTAGTACAAAAAAAAGATAGGTTTTCATTAAATAGGTCAAATTAAAGAGTCTTTGTTGAGTGTTGTCAGGCATGTGACAAAGCTGTGCCCCTCTTGTGGGAGTATTGGTTGGTACTGACGGTTTAGAGTGTAAGTTGGCAATGTTTAGTAAAATAAAAACTGTGCATACCCTACCACCCAGTAATTTCACGTTTGGTATGGATCCTAGGCAAATTCCTGCAGCTCTGCACCAGGAAGCACTTGCAAAGATGTTCCTTCAAGTGTGTATTTAACAAACACTCACGTGGCACTTACTACATTCCAGTCTGGCTCTAAGTACTTTCCAAATATTATCCCAGCTAATCCTCATAACAACTCTAGGAGGTAGGTACAATGAATATCCTTGCCTTTTAGAAAAATATATAAACCCTGACCACCCCCACCCCCTAAAAAAATAATAATAAGGTTAGGATCGTGGCCCAAAGTCATATGGCTAATAAATGTGAAGCCAAGTAGCCTAGCTCAAACATGTTCTTTCAGCCCCAACAATGCAGTAAAAGCCTGCACACCACTTACAACTTTATCAGTAGAGGACTGGATGGACAAAATGTGCTATATTCATAAGATGAAATGCTATCTGCCACTACACACATCTATAATAATAAAAGTGTAATATCCTAATTAGGCCAGACAGCCGGACGTCCTTCCAGACGAAGCCAGGGCTGCGAGGGCCAAGCCCCTTGCACGAATTTCGTAAATCAGGCCTCTAGTCTATAGATATTTCTTTATAATTCATATAGGAATTATAAAGCATCTTATTGTGAAATAAACTTTCTGAAACAATTTCATACAATTGGTATTATTTATTTCTATAGAATACACCAATGAAACCATCTGGGCTTCAAGTTTTCCAGGGAGTTCCTGGACATTTCTGAGTTTTTCTGTGCCCTGTAATGGGCTCTTGCAAAGCTGGGTGGCTGAATGCAAAAATGGAGTACCTGAAGGACTGTCACAGGTTTCAGGTGAGAAAAGTTACTTTCAGAAAATGAAACCATCCAGGAATTCTGTGTTTATATGTAGCTTACCCATTTAAAGTTGCTGAATATATATAATTGCCATAAGGGAAGCACCTTAGTCTGACTTTGTGGTTAAAGAGAATGTTCTTTATTTCAAATTTACCGAAGATGGGGTGGGGGCAGGAGCAGAGGGCAGGGGGGTAAAAATAGAGCGATAGTCTGTGAAACTAATCACCCAAAGGAATGTATGAAAATTGTTCATGCATGGATGGATTTCATGGTCAGGTTTATTGAGGTCAAATGGTATGTGTCTCAGAACCACCAACAAGTCTAGGTGATTAGAATGGAAGTATTTGAAGAACTGAACATGTAGTTAAGAAGAATTAATTTGGAAAATTCCACTTTCGGGTACACTGAATGACCACATTCTTTCGCAGGCCTTTCTGGCCTCTACTGGTTGTCTGTGGAAGCCTGTGGTTGCCATGAAAGGGACTCGTTTTGTCATAGCTAGTTTCTAATGAGTCTCCTAGTTCATTTCCTTTGCAAGGAGCTGCCCTGTGGGGACCCAGAAGAGCCCGCCCACAAACTGCTGGGGTCCAACCCCAGCAGGTCCAGGGGTCCCCAAAGGTGTGGATGGAGTCGGCGAAGAAGGAATTACACAGAGACAGCGTTCAGTTGATCAGCAGCCTAGCCAGGATCTCTAGCCAAGTTCTGGTCAGGATCTCCAGACAGGTTCTGTGTCCATGTTCTCTTGCTAGGTTCTCCAGCCAGGTTCTCCAGATTCTCCAGGCAGGTTCTGTAGCCATGTTGTCTCACTAGGTTCTCCAGCCCGCCTGGCACTTAGTTAAGGGGTTTTATTCCCTCTCTAACTTCAGGGGAAAATACCTACCTGGGGAAACAACCTTTCTCAGAGAGGGGTGACCTTGGTTAAAACACATAGTGCCAAGAAGGTGAGCAAACATATTAAGAAGAGTATGCCATATATGCCAGGTCCCTTGAAACAGCAAGGATGGACTGGCTTCCGGCAACAAACCTAGGTTTTGCTGATTCTGTTGGTTGGGTAGAACTTTTTTAATGGCAACTGGCAGAAAGCCCAATCTAGAATTACTTAAGCTAGTAAAGAACTGACTTACAGTAAAGGGTAGGTCATGTCAACATCAGGGGTAGCTGGTTTAAGGGGCCCAAATGAAGTCACTAAGATTTGCTTTCTTGGTGGCAAAATGGCAAGCGTGACCGGTCCTCATATTTTCTTCTGATCAAGGTCAACAGGATTGACCCTGTCTCCCTAAAGCCAAACGTGTATCTGTCATGACTCCCATCAGGCTGAAAGGAGTCACACACCTCCCCTAGACCAGTGGTCGGCAAACTCGTTAGTCAACAGAGCCAAATATCACAAGTACAACGATTGAGATTTCTTTTGAGAGCCAAATTTTTTAAACTTAAACTATATAGGTAGGTACATTCAACTTTCAATTCACGGTTTTCATCTTCCATTTTTCTTCGCTTCTTCTTTGTAGCCATCTCAAACAGGGCACCTAAAAGAATGTTTTATTTTATAACAATAAAGCCACCAACACAAAAGAATTACAATTCTTAAACTGATGACAAAAATACCTGTAGGATTTGCAGCTGGTTGGAAAAATACAGGTAACTTTATGCTTCGAGTAGGTACTTTTGTCTCCTGCGTGCGATTTGCGGACGCGACTAGCACTAACCACTGCACAATGAGACTGCTGACTGACTGGCTCACTCAACTCGTGCACGAATCATGCACGCCTCCCCCACTCTGTGTATCCTGTGGCCCGCCTGCGCTGCGACTCAACACCCCCCACTTCTTCTAACGCCACTTTTTCAAAATAGACTCGCCCAGGCCAAAAACTGACTTCTGCGCATGGGCCATGAAGTTTCAATCGCACTGTATGTGTGCGCCCGCACGTGATATTTTGTGGAAGAGCCACACTCAAGGGGCCAAAGAGCCACATGTGGCTCGCAAGCTGAGGTTTGCCGAACACTGCCCTAGACTAATCACTATGGTCAGGGGAACGCGCTTTCTCTGACTAGCTGAGACCCAATCTGTCTATGTGGGTCAAATCTGCCAAACATTGTTTCCCAAGAGAAATTTGGGTGCAATTTTTATCAGAAGTAGGATAAGTGGCTATTGGGTGGTAAACACACAAAAAATTCCTCGTTACCTTATGAATATGCCTTTTAACTGAGCCGGCAATTTATTTGCTAGCAGTGTGTTGCCAATGACACAGGAATATTGATATTTCCAGTTGTACACCTTACTCTCCCCCACCACAAGCACCCACGTAGTTTGACTGAAAGCTGGTTAGAATGGCTCACAAATAGTCTATCACTCTATGTGTAGGCAAAACCTCAGACCAACAAGGGGAGAAAGCCCATGTCAGACACTTAAAAGGGGAGAGGGAGCCTCTAGATATAACTACCCATGGTACCACCAATTAATGTATGCATTTGGGGGTTGAAAAGCAATCTTCTTAAAAGAGAGAGAGGGATGTAAGGAGATATAGGACTGCTGGTAAGGGATCCCTCCTGTGTTAAACCTGGAAGGAGGGATTCTATATGTGGATGCTAAAAGGAAGTGAATTAGCAATGTGGACGGGTGCAAGGAGGAACAGTACCAGCTTGGAAAAGTCCCTAGTGCTTCCTTTAGTTCAGTGCTTCATCAGCAGTATCAATAGCATACGTAGCCATTTTACTTCTCTCGTGGTATATTATTTCCATCAAATTCGCTTAAATACTATCTCCCTTCCCGACTTTCCTCTCTCCATCCCTCCCCAAGCCTTTTTACCTGATGCCTGCCTGATAAAAAAAAAAAAAAAAAGGCCCACATCTGATATTAACCTAAAACTTCCTTGATTCCTTAAAGTGGGTTATTCATTAACAGAAGTTAAATGACTGGTTGTTAGGCAAATCTTGTAATTCTTTCCAACACTGATTTGCTCAGAAAAGCTTCTGTAAATCTCCTGTAGAAATAAGCAAAGCTCTGTGCCAACTGTTAGCTCTAGGCAGAAGTTTGGGAGAGGGAGGAGAAGTTACTCATTTGCCCGATTCCGCACGGTGAGTCCAGGGGAGAAGCCAGTGTTCCGCAGCCTTGACAAGCAGCACAGGGCAGCGCGGCTGCTGTCACCAGGGCCGGACAGGGGCTACCGGGCTGCGTCTGAGCATGGTGGTCCCGGGGTCCAGACGAACTGCTCTACAGATCAGGTATTTGCCTTCTCTTTCCTATGATGACCAGAGTGTCCTGTGCTAAGAGGTATGGCTATCCTCTCTCCTGTCCTTTTGTTCAGCAAAAACAAAAGCTAATTAAAGTAAATGCCAGAAGCTTCCGTGAGACAGGGGTGGGCTGCCGGAGCTGGGCAGGGGAACTCCCAGGGGCTGGCTGCTTATGCAGATAAAGCGCACTGGGACTTGTGTGTCAGCCTGTATGCGCGCTTTCCAGTTCTATGGGTAAAAAAGCCACCTCTCTGTGGGTTATTAATAACATGTCTCTAGGTCTCAAGAGCCGAACACTGTGCTTCTTTGTGCAGTTTTGTTTTACTCCATAATAGTGCAGGCATGTTTCCATTTCATGCTTTTGTTAACCTGCAGAAACATTTTGCAACCCACAAAGAGACTGACCCTGCCTATGGCTTTCAACGAAAATTCAGTAGCATCATGACAGCCACTGAGCAGGACAGTCATCGTTACTGATTGTTG
The DNA here is from genome assembly GCF_000327345.1 of Myotis davidii. Taxonomy (NCBI): domain Eukaryota; kingdom Metazoa; phylum Chordata; class Mammalia; order Chiroptera; family Vespertilionidae; genus Myotis; species Myotis davidii. Next base: position 3,920,569 of record NW_006283631.1, read on the forward strand.
TTGCTGTCACTTTTCCCACTGATATTTAGGATATCTTAGAAATCATCATCAAATCTAACCACTCTTTTGTTCTTTTAAATATGTATGTATTTTGTTTGTTCAAATTGCGATAGTAATCGATCATTGGATTTCATGACATTTACAAATGTTTTCAATGTAAAGAATAGAAAAAAAACACTTAAGGCATTGTTGGAATTGGGCATGCAGTTATTTGATATATGCAATTTAAGTGTAAATAAAGATACATTTAAAATTGAATTTTCCCTGTAATTTGAGAGTTGGGGTATGCTTTCTGGAAAAATAAACCTACAAAATTTGAATTAAAAGTTTTAACAAGATGCCTATCAATTCCAGAACAAATATGACCTGCAAAGTTCAACTTCACTGGTGAAAGTGGAGACACTATGACATTATGATGACAGATCACACATTCTTGGTTTAGAAAGTTGGTTAGCCTTGAAGATGCTTCCCTCATTCTCCATGAAGAAAAATGTTTCCTATCTATTTCTGTTTCAGCAAGTTGCAATACATATTCCAATTTAAATATGGTTTTTGAGCTCTTGCCTATTTTTTGTGTGCTTATGGTGGCAAGCCTCCTACAAGCTTAGAACTATATGAGTCCTCGCAACAAGCCCAAGGACAGTTCTTTAGCATCAGGTGGAATACCCAGCCCCTGCTTTACACTGCAGTGGAAGGGAAGTGTAGCAACATGTAGTGGCAGCGGAACCCAAGAGCCGCCCAGGGAACAATGGACATCTTGTGGAAAAGGCTGAAAGTATGCGGCCAATTCCCATGGGAACGCCTGCGGTGCTTTCACATGGTGTGAAAAAGATGCTCCTTGAAAAGAATCTGTAATCCTTTCTTTCAAGGGAAAATCTATCAGAGAACGTTATCGAAAGTTTCCAGAACCCAAGTGGGTCAATGCTAATCAGTGGGGATTTTTAATAAAGTGAGATTTTTTTTTAATGCACAATAGTGTTGTCCAAGGCATGGTATGAATAAATATTGTTATGCTAGAAGCGAAGACACCGGGGAACATCTGAATCTGGGGATGGATGCTAGAGGATTTCTTCAGCATAAATTGGCTTCCTGAGTTTTCCTATATTTCCATGTAGCAGAATCTACTCGTGTAAGCCAGCAATTTTTTATTAGGTCACTTTGAAAAGTCCTAAAGAACATTCTCTCTGCTGTCCTGAAGGGAATTTTACACTCCCTCCTCACTGTGACTGTTTGGCATAGTGCCACAGTAAGACTTTCTCACCAGGGAACAAGGTAAGTTTGCAAAAAACTAAAACAATAGGGACACATTCACGATAGTTCATGATGTACTCAGATTGAATTTCGAGGGAGAATACAAGTAGGATGTAAATATGGCACAAATGGGAATGCCTGGGCACCTTTAACACGGTCCACTCATTGTTAGGTACCTGCACAGTGGTGCATTAGTTTTTAAGAGGGATGTCATGGGGACAAGTTAACAGAAGAATGGCCTATAAGGATAATATTTTTAAGGATATAATTGCTGTCACTTCTTGTGTGCTTGCTATCTGCCAAGGTCTGTGTTAAATGCTTTATGTAATCTCATTAAACCCCCCAATAACCCATGCAGATAAGAAACCTGAGGCTTGGGGAGGTTAATTAATCTGCCCAGGTTAACACTGCAGGCAATGGCATAGCCAAGCTCAATTGTATCCAGGTTCCCACTTCTCACTGGGGTCCCATAGTGTCCAAGTCTGGACCCTACACTCTTTTAAAAATGTAAGAAAATTGGATAAAATCTAGTGATAAGAACTATTATAAACGAAGAGGGTGAAAAAGAATGAATGCTAAAGCAATAGAGATTATCCATGAAAGGAAGAGATGTTAACACTATCTTCAAGCCAGAAAGAATTACTAATAAAAGAATACACCTACTCACAGATGGCCAGATTCTCCATTTTTATAAAAGAAATTCTTTGAGGGGACATTTCTCTGTGTTGATGTCATAAAAATATAATTGATCACCAAATTTCTAGGAAGCTGTATGAGGTCTGGAGCCTATGGGCTCCACACACCTTTGCTGGGTAGCACTCTGGGAAGACATCCACAATACCCACATCTTATTGATCACACAGTTGAATTTATCTACAGCACAGCTTCCCCTACACTTTACCAGCAGATAGGTGATTTGATGGGTAGGAGACTTACTACAGGAACAGGCAAAATGGGGATAGAGAATTATACAGTTTAAAACACTTTCAGAAAATTCAGTTAATCGTTGAAACAATAAAAGAGGGTTGTGGTACCTTTTTCTCCTCTGGAGTATCAATATGTCAAGCAGGATAAACATTTTCCCTGCAATATTTAAAGTACAAATTGATATATCTGGTCCAAATGGGTTTTTATGAAGAATTTTCCAGAAAATAAAGTGAGGGCAAGAGGGTACAGTAAGTCCTCACTTAAGGTCATCGGTAGATTCTTGGAAACGGCAACTTTCATCAAAATGAGGTATAACAAAACCAATTTCACCATGGGCTCATTGTTATACACAAGGGTTAAGTTCCTATGGCATAGATCTGGTCACAAAAACATACCAAGCCTTGAAATAAAGACCCAAAACACTTCTAATAATAAACATTGAAATAAATGTGAGCTACACATACATTTAAGAAAGATTAATAAAAATAAGTCAGATCATTATTTTCCAAACAGTTTGTTCCAGTTCAGGGTCCCCATGGCAGCAGCCCCTCCCAGCAGATCAGCATGCAAGGCAGGAGGCAGCCTGGACAGATGCCCTTCCACTGGGGGGCACTCTCTCTCTCTCTCTCTCTCTCTCTCTCTCTATCTCTCACACACACACACACACACACACACACACACACACACACATAGACTCAGTCTGGGACAATGTAAACAAGCCCATTCACCTCATATCCACATTTTCCTGTGGGCGAAAACCCACATGGACGTGGGAAGAACTTGCATACTCCACACAGACAGGGGCCTCCCTGCTGGGACTTGAATTCCTTAGTAATCAATATTGTAACAAAACGGATGTTGAAAGAAAGGACATTATTCGAGAACCTGCTGTGTGCATTTTTGTGGAGTAAGTTTGTTCCGCTTATTTGCAACTTCCTGCATTCTTAAACTTCCAACAGTATTAATCTAGAGCAGCAGTATTAGTCTCCCCGTGTGCCGCAAGAATTTTTAAAACATGCCATGCCAAGGGCACTGACCTCTTTTCCCTTAGATTGTCAAGTATAAAAACAAAAAAAATTGACAACAGCCAGCACAACAATAGCCATCTGGTGGGAATGAATCAAAATTATACCTTTTTTTTTTAGTCAGATCAAAAAAAAATACATTTTTTTGGTGTGCTGCAGAATTCCAATAATTAGTTTGTGTTGCCATGAGATGGAAAAGGGTGAAAATCGCTGTTCTAGAGGCAGAACAAGAGGATGGCTTCTTCAGGAGCTGTGGCTCCTACAGGACAAATGCTCAGTGTTTCCAACTCCAAGTGTGAAATCTCCAGAGAGAGGGAGGTGTTAATTAAGTTACAACTCTTTCTTCCCCAGGCTTTGTGAAAGGGCTCCCCATAGCCATTCCAGTCACCTGCTTGAGTTCCTGTTGAAACCATGTTTCCTGCGTGGCTTCTCCCCCCAGTACCCCCCGTTCTTCCCCGGGAAAGTATAGATTTTCACGAACACAGGGAGTTTTGTTTTCTCTGTTAAAAACAAGTCTACTGGAGCAGGCTTTATGTTTCGCCCCAGGAAACAGCATTTCGCTCAGAGGCAGCTCTCTGTCCACTGGGTGAGGTGCAGCCTGTCACCTGACCGGCTCTGGAGCTGCTGCCGGTGGCATCGGGCTGCATTCCTGGGATTCTTTCACCAGGCACTGGCACAGCAATGAACAGCTTCAGGTTCACTGCGCTGAGTGGATTCCGCTCGCTGTGCCCTGGGAGTCCGCTGCCTGAACCCTCCTGCCCAAACCAACAGCTAAGTAAGAGCAAGCGTGCCTTGGGGAGTAGCATGCAGGTAAACTGAGTTTGCGGGGAGAGCTGGGACTCCCGGACGTGTGTCGTGCGGGTGCAGAATCTTTTCTCCTTTTGTGGTGTCTATTTCTCCTTACAGAAATCTGACTTGTCAACCAATACCTGCTGAAAAGTATATACTAAATAATGAGAAAGTGGACTTCAGATTAGGCTCCCTGAAATGTTAGAAAGAGAAATTATGAGCGTGAAAGTTGGGAGTAAGAGGGAATTTTATAAGCCAGATTTTTTTGTAATTCCCAAAGTGCGAGATTTGGAGGCTGACCTACTTGGACGTGAATCTTGGCTCTGGGTAGAACCTCGGACAGGATGTTTAATCTCCCCAGTCCTGTTTCCTCTTTGGTAATCATACCTACCTGCATGGTTGATGGGGGAACTAAGAAAAGAAAGTGTCAAGAAAGAGCGTGGTGTATAGAAAGTATCTGAGTGTGTGCCTATATGTGCGTGTGTGTGCACATGTGCGTGCTTGCGTGTGTCTGGTGGGTGCACCTGTATGCATGCGAATAGGCCACTGGGCAATGCCATTGAGAAAGCTAGTGGGTTTCCCAGAAGATGAGGTGGAACTTGATCTGGCACTGACTTTCTCTGCTGTTCCAAAGAGACCAGACACTTGAGCAAAACATTGACCCGAGCTGCTGAAAAATAAATAACGTGTTTGCTGATCCTTATCCAGGAGAGGATGGTGTAGTGTAGCATGTGGGATGCACTTTAAATGAGGACTGCTGGGAAGGGAGGCAGCTGAATAATGATCACACAGGGTCGTGTATACCACTGTACACAGCCCCAAGTGGGCTTTGTCGTGCTGGCCTAGTGCCTTGCCCCCCCCCCAAGCCCCAACCCCCCCCACTCTGCAGCTTCCTCTCCATGTGCCCCTGGGCTGGTTATTTTCCTCTCTGAACATCAGTTTCTCATCACATAGAACTGTCATGAAAATGAAGTTACTCAGTTTTGGAGAAGTGCTTGGAGTAGTACCTGATACATGTATAACCCTCGCTAAGCATCAACTGTTGGTGTCGTTATTTTACAACGAACTCTTAAGTGTTAGCAGCTTTGATCTTCAAAATAACGAGATGAGATAGACTAGGCATGTATTAGCCCCATTTTGCAGATCAAGAAACTGAGGCTCAAGGAAGGGAAAAGCATGAGCCAAAAGTTCCATAACCACTGAGTGCCCAGTCTGTGACTTGAACCTCAGATAAGAAGTTGACTTAGTGTGTACACAGGACACATGCATTGAATGAAGCATATTCTAAAAGGTTTGGCTCAAACGCCACTTCCTCCACAAAGCCATTGCTTATCATCGTTCCCTAGGACAGATCTCCCTCTCCCTTGTACTTCCCTAAATGTTTACAGTACACAGGAATCTTTTCTCTGGGCCATCCTGTGTTGTAGAACGTTGGGTATAAGTCTCATCCGTCCCTTCCCCACCCTGGATGTGTGAACGTTTTCATGTGCAGCTGTGTGCTGCACAGTAATGTTTGGCACATGATGGACATTCAAGAGTAACAGCTGAAGGTGGGAGCGTGAATGGGACTCCGCGCCAGCTGTCACTGTGGGTGCTCCTCTCCCCCCACTGGTATTTCTGCTCCTTCTCAGAGCTCCGCCTCTGATGTGTGGGGCAGCTGAATCTGATTCAGGAAATGCCAGATATTGACCAAGAAGCTGACTGGTCAAGGTAAAGTCATTTCCATCCAATGTCTTACTTTCCTGAATATTATTTCTCTGAGACCCTGTCACTATAAGTGTCTAAGGGGGTGGGGGGCACAGACTGTGTTAAGGAGAAAATTCAGGGGGAAAACTATCCCAATTTTTCTATTTTTTCTTGTAGATCTTGTAATTCACCTTTCCACATTAGCCAGGGTGCAAACTTCTCTGTAGGACCCTCACCCCTCTTTCTTTATGCCCCTCCCTAAACCTTCTCTACGACTCTCCTTCATTTCTCTTCCTCTAGGCTTCTCTCCCTCGTGACTCTCTTGCTCCCTGGTTGGCCTAAACCCCAGAGCACAGATGGGCAGGGATGCAGGGTCAATGCAGGAGGGAAGAGTTCATTTTCTTAAGACTCTACCCATCTCGTCATCCTCAAATGATACTAATGCTCTGAGGGCCTTTATTCCTAATAGCAGCCTCACAAGGAATCAATATGCCACAATGGTTATGAACTTGGAATTTAGCACTCTGGGCCCAAAATCAAGCTCCCCAGTTTACTAGCTGTGTGCCTTGGGCAAGTTATTTAATGCCTTGGGTTCCTCACCTGCCATATAGTTATTATCAAGGTATAATCCTCATATAGTTATTATTGAGGTTAAATGAGTTAATGTTTACTTAGCATCTGGAATAGTACCTGGCGCATAGACAAACACGTGCAGTGTAAATATTGGGTGTCATTTTTCTAAAGCTGGTAGGTAGTGTAAAAGTTGCATGTAGGCAATATTACCCTTGGAATCTCTTCAATGGCCTATGAATTGCATCTTTTGGAATAGCACTGAGAATGTATTTGGCTTGTGTTTAGAGACCATATTGCATAGACAGTATGTGTCTTTAAACTTTAAAGTTGCATTCAGCATAGAGAGGTGCTCCCAGAGTGATAGCTCAGAAGGGATGTCTGAGGTGGCCCAGGAAGCAACAGGCTCCCCTAGTCCTTTTCACACTCATTCTGTGAAGCACATACAGAGTAAAATGACTGTCAGAGTTGCCTATTGCTTATATTAAATCAGGGGTCCTCAAACTTTTTAAACAGGGGGCCAGTTCACTGTCCCTCAGACCGCTGGAGGGCCGGACTATAGTTTAAAAAAAAAACACTATGAACAAATTCCTATGCACGCTGCACATATCTTATTTTGAAGTAAAAAAACAAAACGGGAACAAATACAGTATTTGTATTTGCATGTGGCCCGCGGGCCGTAGTTTGAGGACCCCTGTAGTAAATGAATCATTGCCAGTTCTTACTCTCTGTGCATGTGGCTGCATTTGTAAGCTACTTGCATGTACGAGATGACTCCACTGTAAATCATGGGGAAAGCCCACCAGCCTGAAATCAGGAAAACAGCACTGGTACAGTTACCATGGGGCCTTGGTGAAGTCATTAAACCTCCCTGGCCATTAAATAATGGCTAAGATCTCCACAGTGCAATTGGTCTGTGATTTTATTAGGCCCAGAAGGGAGCTGATGAGAATAGTCAGGTCTTTAATTGGTGCCATTTCCCTACTCTCTTTGGACTGTTAATTGAGTGAGAAGTATAGTGGGACTTCATTATGTCCACTGTGGGAATAGAGGGAGGACTGCCTGATCCCAAAACCCTGCTCCTTCAGCCTGCAGTGAAATGTTATCTTCAAGTTCAATGCTCAAGTTCATGCTCTGTCCAGATTTATCTGGACACACACTCCTAGGAAGAGTCCTTTATTTCACAGCTACTTGTTCAGGGAGGGTATAAGAATAGGGCAAGCACTGAGGTCATCTTCTGGACTGAGGGTTGGGGCAGCTTCTACGATTAATATAGCAGAGACGCCCAGACAAGAGGCTAAGTATTGGTTTCCATGTCCAGGAAAAGAGAGGAAACCAGGCAGTGGGTCTATGTTCTTCCTTTCCTTGCCTTGCCCTTTTCTGTTTGGTTTCCATGGGAATCTGTTTGTGGGGATTCCATCAAGTGCTGGGCATCTTTGCTGCTTATCCACTTGTTTCCCTGTTAGATGGGGGGAAAGGAGAAGTGCCGTACATAGAAAGGAAAAAAAATAAATGTGGCATTTATGTTGCTTTTTACGGCTCAAATTAAATTCTGGATAAAGCTAATAATTTTTCCAGGGCTTTTGAGACAAAAAAAATAAGGAAATATCATATGAAGATATCAAGCCGGAATCTGTTACTCTATGCCAGTGGTTTTCAACCTGTGTGCCACAATAACTTTAAAACACTCAATACCTGGCTCATTAGTCAGGGGCACTGACCTCTTTTCCCTCAGATTGTCGGAGAAAAAAAAATGACAACAGCCAACATAACAATAGCCATCCATTGTGAATGAATCAAAATTATACCTATTTTTTGTAAGATCAGAAAAAAATGCATTTTTTCGGTGTGCTGCAGAATTTTAGTAGTTAGTCTATGTGTGCCACAAGATGCAAAAGGTTGAAAATCACTTCTCGATGCATGTTTCCAAAGGGTTTTTTTTTTCCCCTTCTCTGGGCACCAAGTTCACATTCTGAGGTCATGTTTTTCAACTAATGGCTACATTGGGTCATTTGTTTCTCTTGCAGAGAGTGTCGAAGAAGACCTCAACATCTGGAGAAAAATGATCTTTCAAGGAATACAAAGCATACCTCCTGCTACATGTTTTTGCCTTACTAACCTCTGATAACTGGACGCATGTCCCTGGGCCTACACAAAGTCCATTGACCATCAAACTCATCACCATGCATCACCTGTTCAGACTGGTCTTGGGACAAAAAGATCTTTCACGAGCCGGGGACCTCTTCTCCTTGGATGACTCTGAGATTGAAGACAGCCTGACAGAAGCTTTGGAGCAAATTAAAATAATTAGCTCATCCTCAGTAAGTACACAAGTACACTAATTTTCAGACTAGACCTCCATTCAGACTAGAAATGATCTATCCTAGAGCCAACAAATTGAATCAGTCTTAGGGGGAAGGATCTTTGTGGGGGAAAGAGGAAGGATCACTAATATGGGTCTCTCTTGACTCTGCACTGTGGTTTAGTTGGCATCTAAGAAACAACACCAGCAAAGCCATGGACTTGGGGGCAGCCAGGCCGCCTTTGCCCACTCAGGGAGACCAGAACTCCGGGAATTGCAGACCAGAGTGGAATTCTCACAAAGGGTTTTTCTAAGGGTTATTTCTGTATCCTTGGAATGGCATGAAGAGGAGAGGGAGCAAATCCGGGGAAAAGCAGACCTGCCAGGCTGCACACCAGCGTTAGTAAACAAAGCAGGTGTGTGTAGGAGGCTGAATAATGGAAGAAGGCAGATGACACCTCCTGCCATGCAGGTAATCTGAGACAAGGACAACCATCACTCTGCTGTCAGAAGTGACAGTGGCCCAGGGCTTGATAACACTGCTTCTCTTTGCTTCTATGTCATCTCGGGTTTGGTTGTTTTGCTTTCCTTTGCTCCTTTTTCTACATGCCCCCACCCCCAGCATTTAGTTCGCCTCCCTAATTATTAGCCCCCAGTGTGATCAGGCAAGTTTACACTTTCCATCACCCCTCCCATTCCTTCCTTTCTCCTGGATGTCACGATGATATATTCTGAAAGTACTTCCCCAAGGGCGTGGGTGCGGAGTGCCTGGTGTGCTTTGATCTTGACCTTCCTCATCATGCTTGGACCCTTCATGAGCCAGGTCCCATTTCAAAGGCCAAGGCCACCAAGCGTCCTCTCACACAGCCTCCCAGCTCAACAGCCTTTGCCAACAAGTGGCATAAACACCCACGGGGCAGAGGAAAGAGACAGGACTCAAGCCACAAAATACCGAATTAGCAAATATGTACACACTTCAGAAATAAAAGCTCTCTTCCAAGTTACAAAGAAGAAATGTTTGAAGGCCGTGCTAGCAACCAGTTCAGTTTCCTCTTCAAGCTGTCAACATGTTCTTTTGCTGGTGGCCATTAACATGCCACACTCCCCCAGTGACCAGTGAAATCACTGCCCAAGCATGTGTCCTTTCTCAGGTAATGCCTTTGACAGCAATAATGTGTCCACATTTTTTTCCAGAACATTAATCAACTTAGTCTGGCTCAAAACACAAAGTATTCCTGATACATTTCCACTTTCTGGGCAAGATTTATGTGCTATTTCCAACAGCCCCATTCATCACACTCCTCTGGAAATAAATTGGGTGAATATGCTACTGATTTTCATCCAATCTAATATATATATATATTTCTAACAAATATTATCTTATTTATAATATCTATTGGACATAATAAATACATGGTATATATCGACATTCCCTGAAACCCATTTCCACATTTCCACTAGACGCCACTGGTATGGGGGTTTGTTGTTGTTGTTGTTTCCTTCACCAATTGCATTGTCTCACGGATATTAAATTCATAATCTTAGGACTGTGAGCTCTGCCTGTCATGTGTCCCACTGTCTCATCAGGAGCACTGTCCATCCTTTCAGCTCTCTAGTCAGCATCCCAGCAGACCCACAAGTCTACAAGTCAGTAGTTCTCCTGTGTTCATCTACTAACTTATTTCATATCTCACTTCTTCCTTGCCTCTATCTGTAATCATAGCATAGCGCAGATGGGTGGCAGACTAATAATTATCATTTTTTAGAGGAATCGTGGAGGTCAATCCAATTTTTAAATGCAACAATCACTCAGATCAACCCAATATTTAAATTTCCTAATCAATCCTAGTTATAAATATATCTATTAGTGGAATTCCTTCTCCCTTTCTGCTCCTTTAAAAGCCAGTTCTGGTTTCATTATTCCTTTAATGATTTCTAGTGACTCTAGTTCTTAGTGATTACTTCCTCCTAAAAAGACATAATTGCCCCTTTGCATTATACATTGTCCTCACAGAAAATCATCTACTCATATAACCTCAAGTGCAATCTCTACATGAGGGGATCCCAAATCTGATTTTTAGGCTTGACAGTTCTCCCTAAGCTTCAAGCTCATAGTAATTGATATTCAGGACCTCAAAATCAATATCTCTTAATTTGAAGTTATCATCTTTCATTTTCCTAAATCTCCAGGTTTTAAACCTGGAGTCACTCCTGACCCCTTTCTCTCACGCTCCTCTTGCCCTGTGAGTTCTGCAGAAACTGCCATAGAAATGCCTCCTCATCTGCTCCGTCTTTTCCCTTCCTGCAGCTGTCACCCTGGCTCAGGCCTTCAAAACAACAACTGACCACCCCCTACCTTTGATCCTGCCTTTCTCTAGTTCATTCTACCAACAACTACCAGATCAAACTGCCTAGTCCAAAACCCATCCATGATGCCAATGCCCATGACATTCTATGGCCAATGCCAGTGATCAGTCCACTGAACCACCATACCTACTCTATGGCTCACTTCACCGTTACCTTCAATCCCCTCCTTCCTTTATGATCACGTCTTTCCTTATGACTCTGGGTCTCCATAATCAATTCCACTTCTCAATTTCTTGTTAGAAGCATAGAACTAGAAGGGACCTTCTAAATCATCATTTCCAACTTCCTTCTAGCACGAGGGTTTCTTCTCTAGGATTCCTAACGAATAGGTGACCTTTCCTTCTGCACTTACAAAGATGAGGACATAGTAGGTTTCTGATATTTTTCCTGCTTCTCAATCTTCCTTTCATAAATTTCCCTTTTCCATTGCATGCAGCCTTGATGGGGCCTTCGGTCAACATTCCCTACCTTGCCTTTGCCCGGGGAGGAGGGAAAACAGAAGTGGGGACATCTGACCCAAGTTATAACAATTAGAATTTCTTTCCCGGTAATTCTAGAGGGGAAATCAGCACAGAGTGCTTTATCATGATGATGGTGCCCTCAAGAAACAGCTTTTTGGTTCCTGCTCCTCTATCACCCTTCCAAGGCCAGATAGTGCAGCTTTTACTTCAAATCTGTGAGCCACCTTATATCTCATTATTATTTTACTACAGCTATCTAGACTTTTTCTGTTGCGTATGACCACGGGATCCTAACTGACAAAAAGATAGCTGTTTACTGTTCAAATAGTTAGTGTGTTTCTCCTTTCAGCCAGATGAAATCTTATTCTTTGTTTTTTTCTATCAATTGTGCTTCCTCCCCACCCCCAACAATCCAAAGGATCTAATGTCTGCTCCTACAAGAAGAATTTTAAACATCTGAAGATGGGTGGGTATCTGTCTCACTTCTGGCTTCTCTCTTCCCAGCTAAACATCCTTAGTGCCCTCATGTTTTTCTATGACAAGGAAAGGGCAGGCTTATGACAGGGAAAGGCTACATCAGCTCATATTTCCAGTCTCAGGTCTGGAAACTCAATTTTGTCAGCACGTGAGAAATGCTGTCCAAATCATGCTATCCAAATGCAAGGCTCAGAAGTATAAATTAGAATGCTGACTTGCTGATTTTCGATGTAAAATAAAACTCATGTGAGTTAGAATTCTTGCGTGCTCCATGCTGTTCTCTCCTAGTCAATTCACCCAGTCTTTCACTGGATAAGGAATGTTACTGTTGATTAGATTTCTTCCTCTGTTATAATTACATTTTAGTTCTACCTCCCTGAGATTATATTTCACTCACCTGTGAAGTCACCCGGGTGCATAGAGCATCTTTGGTTAGCACAATAGCTGGCTAATTCCACCTAAATGAATGGATTTTGCTGTTGTTGTTGTTGTTTAATCCTCAAAGGGTAATCCTGTTTTCAAGTTCTTGGAGGATACCTCATTATAGCTCCCAAGTACTGCCTGAATTCTCAACGTTCTGGTTACCTTCCACTGGAATCTTCCTATTTTATTAATATAATGTATCATTGCCCAGTATTTGAACCAATTGTTTAAAACAATTGCTAATACCAGTCAGACACTCTGTTTCTAAAATTTCTTTTCAATAATAACATCACACGGTTGGCCACATTTATACTGTGATGTGCCAAAATCCTCAAGTTGAATCAAGACTTGTAATTGGATAATGTGAAAACAAAATTTAAGTGAATTTTGTCACATTTAAACCATTGCAATAATATGCTTGTTTTCAGGCCCTTCTTCCAGGATACCCATTCCTTTTTACAACTCGTGATTCTGGTCAATATATTAGTTACATTCCTAGCTTTATAGATCTGAAAACTCAGTAAGCAAGCCTTCAATCCTTCTTCTAAAGTCACTCACAAGTCCTAGCTGGTTTGTCTCCATGGATAGAGTGTTGGCCTGCAGACCAAAGGGTCCCGAGTTCGATTCCAGTCAAGGGCACGTACCTTGATTGCAGGCTTCTCCCTGGCCTGGGCCCTGATCAGGGCTCGTGCGGGAGGCATTCAATTGATGTATTTCTCTCACATCGATGTTTCTCTCTGTCTTTCCCTCTCTCTTCCACTCTCTCTAAAAATCAATGGAGCCCAGCTGGCATGGCTCAGTGGTTGAGCGTTGACCTATGAACCAGGAGGTCATGGTTTGATTCCTGATCAGGGCATATGCCTAGGTTGCCGGATCGATCCCTAATGTGGGGTGTGCAGGAAGCAGCCGATCAATGATTCTCTCTCATTGTTGATGTTTCTATCTCTCTCCCCCTCTCTGGGAAAATATCCTCTGGTGAGGATTTACAAAAAAAATTTAAAATAAATAAATACATACATACCATGATTCTGTCCAATATATTAGTTACATTCCTAGCTTTGTAGATCTGAAAACTCAGTAAGCCAACCTCCATTCCTTCTTCTAAAGTCACTCACAAAATAATTGAAACTTACTAGATTCTATTCTGTAGTTCATGCCCTCCAAGACACTGATGGAAACTATTTTGTCCTTATTGTTTGCTTTGAAAGTGTGACTTCGCACTAAAAATTCTCCCCAATTGCTGGGGTCCAACCCCAGCAGGTTTTTTAGTTAAGGGGTTTTATTCCCTCCCTAACTTCAGGGGAAAATCCCTACCTGGGGAAACAACCTTTCTCAGAGAGGTGACCTTGGTTAAAACACATAGTGCCAAGAAGGTGAGCAAACATATTAAGAACAGTATGCCATATACGCCAGGTCCCTTGAAACAGCAAGGATGGACCAGCTCCCGGCACCCAATGTGACTTTAAGCTTTGTAGTTTCATTTATAGTCGTTTCTGGAATACATTTACCTAATAATCACTTCTTCTTCTACCTTGGCCCTCCTCCCAGACTACTTCAGGTGAGATTGTCTCCCTACCCACTCACCCCCTTCTCTGACCCCCACCCCCACCTTCCCCATGATGTTCACCCAAGCCTAATTGTTCCACCACCTTCCTGTTCTCTTTAATTTTTTATAACAATAAAAAATGTTAGGCACTCAAAATTCACCCAATTTAAGCAATTAGATAAAATTTAAAATCACTTGCATAACAACCTCTAATCCATTTCTCCCTTTTCTCCCAAAGGGAATCAATATCCTGATTGTGGTATTTATTTGTACATGTTTCTATTTGTTTGCTACACAGTCATGATTCGAAATCACTTATAGTATTATATTTCATGTTTTTAAACTTTATGTAAATACAATTACAAGCTCAATATTATGTTTTTGAGGTTTAGCTATGTCGCTGCGTGTAGATCCAATTCATTTGTTTTCAGTGGGATAGAGAATTCCATTACAAGGCTATGCCACAATTTGTTTATTCATTCTTCATTTGATGGCCATTTATTATCTAAACAGTGCTACAGTGACCATTCTTATGATTAGCAATTTTGGCAAATGTACTAGTATTTCTAGTGTACACAACTCGGGGTGAAACCATTGGTTTGGAGGTTTGGAGTGTTTTCAACTTTCTGATGTCCCACCAAATTGGTCTCCAAAGTGGTTGCACCAATTTACACTCCCATTAGCCATGAATAAGAGTTCCAGTGGCCTTACCTCACCAATGCTTGCTTTTATGAGATTTTTAAAGCTTTTGTCAATTTACGTAAAAACAGAGTATCTGATTATTATTAAAAGTTGCAATTCCTTCATTATTTGTGTAGTTGATCATTTTAAAAATAAGTTTATTTGCTATTTGTCATTTGGCTTTCCTTCTCCGTGAAGCACGTAGTTATGACTAGGCTTTGCTTTTCTTTCATTTTTTCTTTTGAGATTTAAAAATATATAGTTTTTCTTATTAATTTGAGGGAGTTTTTATATATTCTTGTATTAATCCTTTGTCACTTATGCATCTCTTACTCCAAATATAGCTTGCATTTCACTTTTTATTATAATAAATATTAATATCTGGTAGGACAAGTATCTCCAATCCCTTCTTTAAAATTGCTTTGATTTGGTTGTGTTTGTGATAATTTTGTATTAGGTTTCTCAAGTTTCATGAATGATTCTGTCATACCTTGATTGGAATTTCATTGTCTATAGATTAATTTGAACAAGATTAACATCTTTATGGCATAATCTTCTTATCTGTAGATCTTGTATACCTATCCATTTATTTAGCTCTTCTTAAATATCATTCAATACAGTTTTATCATTTTTTTTTCTTAAGGATCTTAAGAGTCTACACATCTTTTTTCAATTTATAAGTATTACATTTTTAGCTGAGATTATAAATGGCATCCTTTTTAAAAATTGTATTTCACAAGTATATTTTAAGGTGATTTTAACAGAAATGGCATTTGTGTAGTGGTCTTGTATTCAGTAGACTCATTCAGCTCTCTTATTAATCCTAATAATTTATCTATAATTTTTTCCATTTATTCAACAAATAAACTTTGAAAATAGTGTGCTTTATGAATCTGGGAGCTTTATAATTATGTATATACAAGTTTAGGGTTGCTATTTTTTCCTTGGAGAAATTTTTCTTTTATTATTATATATTAT
The DNA here is from genome assembly GCF_000327345.1 of Myotis davidii. NCBI lineage: Eukaryota > Metazoa > Chordata > Mammalia > Chiroptera > Vespertilionidae > Myotis > Myotis davidii. The sequence continues at coordinate 3,936,052 of NW_006283631.1, forward strand.
TATATACTAAGCATTTTTATTCTATACTAGAGGGCCCAGTGCATGAAATTCATGCATGGGGGAGGGGAGGTGTCAGCCCAGCCTGCAACCTCTCCAATCTGAGATCCCCTTCACAATCCGGGACCACTGGCTCCTAACTGCT
>NW_006283631.1:3936326-3960821 GCF_000327345.1 Myotis davidii
GCCAGCCTGGACACCCCCAACTGCCCCTCCTGCCAGCCCGGTTGCCCCCAACTGCCCCCCTGCCAACCTGGTCACCCCATACAGACTGCTGTTCAGTTGCTTGATCATCCCTCACTAACCCCAGGCCGGCCTGCTGTTTGGTCCTCCTTTTGGTTGTTTCAGTCATGACGGCCCCTGGCTTTTTATATATTAGGATGATATAAAACATTTTAGCATTTCCTTGCTTTTGGCCATAACACTGCCCGCCCCCCGCTGGCCTGGTCGCCCCCAACTGTCCCCCTCTGCCAACCTGGTTGCCCTTACTGCACCCCCTGCCAGCCTGGACACCCCCAACTGCCCCTCCTGCCAGCCTGGTTGCCCCCAACTGCCCCCCTGCCAACCTGGTCACCCCATACAGACTGTGCCCCCAACTGCCCCCCTGTCAACCTGGTCACCCCATACAGACTGCTGTTCAGTTGCTTGATCATCCCTCACTAACCCCAGGCCGGCCTGCTGTTTGGTCCTCCTTTTGGTTGTTTCAGTCATGACGGCCCCTGGCTTTTTATATATTAGGATGATATAAAACATTTTAGCATTTCCTTGCTTTTGGCCATAACATTTTATATCAAAAATAAGGTAATAAAAACAAGAAATTAAACCAGTATTCTTGCTCTTATCACTTTTGTGTGAAATAGCTTAGGAAATTATAGCTGACACAATACACCAGGAGATATATAAGAGATATAGATATAATACAAAAATATTTCCAAAAAATGTATGAGAATGATCTGAAAAATTATCAAAATTATAAAGAGTGGAGCTAAACATTTGGGTACAAAATAAATACCCCCAAAATTTATGAGGATGATCTGAAAAATTATCAAAATTATAAAGAGTGGAGCTAAACATTTGGGTACAAATTAAGTCAACTGCAGGTTGACTTAATTAGCAATAACTAAAAGTTATAATGAGGAAAAAGCAAAGATTTTTCCAACAGCAACAACAAAAACATAAAATGCACCAATTACACTTAAAAGTTTGTGAAGCTTAGATGAAGAAAATAGCTAAATTAGTATTGTAAAAGAATTGAGAAATGGAACAAGCAAACAAAAAGACGGCCTTGAATTGAACCTGATGTATATGAACCAATTATTGAAAATGAATTATTCAGTAAATAATGGTGGGAGAACTTGATTAGCTATTCAGAATACAATGTGCATATTTGCTTACTTCCATAAACATGAGATAGATTTAAGAGTTAAGTGGACACTTAAGAGATTAATTTCTAAAATACCAAATGTTAATATTTTCACATATTTTTTAATCTAGAAAAAATATGGGTGAAATTTTATTAAACCTTTGATAAGGAAAACTTAAAGTGAAAAGAAAGGCTGCTAAAGAAGTTACAGAGAAAGAAAGGAGTTTGTGTAAATGAACATTTGCCTGTGCTTGGAGGGCCTCTGTCAAGTATGTGAGCAGTTGGCGATCCTGGTTTTCCTTGGGCAAGGAGGCTGGGGTGAGAGGGAGACTACTTATCACTGTGAACTCTTTCTTTGTATCTTCTCAATTTTTGAACCATGTCCATAAATTTCATTTTCAAAAATATTAATAATTTAAACAACTTAAATTTCCCATTTAAAAAATGAAAATCAATAAAGCCCCGAAAAGATTGACGGAGTTGACTACCTAAATACTTAGCATTTCAATAAATAGCAGCAAATAAAATCTAAAAATACTGAAGCATGGAGACACATTCATAAGCAATATGCCAAACGCTGACTTAATATCCTTAATAGAAAAAGACATTGCACTAAGGGAGGACCAAAACTAATGAAGTCATCTGAAGAAAAATAGACATCAGATACAGTGGGCAATTCCTAAAGGAGGAAATACAAATGGCCAATAAACATTACAAAATATTTAATCTCCCTTCCTATCAAGGAAATTCCAAGTAAAATAGCAATGAAATATTGTTTTTCACTGATCACATTTGCAAAACTTAAAAATACTTTGCTCTTGCCCTAACTGCTTTGGCTCAGTGGATAGAGCATCAGCCTGTGAACTCAAGGGTCCCAGGTTCGATTCCGGCTAAGGGCATATACCTTGGTTGCGGGCACATCCCCAGTATACGGGGTGTGCAAGAGGCAGCTGATCAATGTTACTCTCTCATCAATGTTCCTAACTCTCTATCCCTCTCCCTTCTTCTCTGTAAAAAAATCAATAAAATATTTTTTTAAAAAATACTTAGCTCTTGCAAAGGTATAATAGGCAGAGCATGTTTTCGCCCAGCTGATGAAAGTATAAATCAGTAAGACCTTTCTGGAAAATAATTCTGCAGAGTGTATCATGAACCTTAAAATTATTCCTCTCCTTTTCCTCAGAAATTTCCACTTCTGTAAAATCTAGGCTAGAAGTAATCTAGAGTGTGAGAGGGCTTCGTCCTGGCTGCTGGGTAGAGTGTTGTCCTGATGCGCCAACATTGTAGGTTTGATCCGATCCCTGGTCAGGGCACATACAAGAAGCAACCAATAAATGCATTAAATAAGTGGAACAACAAATCAGTGTTTCTCTCTGTGTCTCCCTTCCCCTCTCTCCCTCTCTCTCAAATCTTAAAAAAAAATCTTTATATTTAAAAAAGGGATAGAGAGCTTTGTGTATAAGATGGTTACTGCAGCATTAGAGGCAATAGTATAAAAAAGTTGTTAGGGCTGGAACTTGCAGTGGGATAGAAAGCCCCATCACTTCCTATCTAATGGCCTCACTGCTCTATTGTGCTTGCAGTTTTGTCAGTCCACCGTGGAGTTCCCAGTCAGACCGATTTCCAAATTAAACCAGGGTGCCTGTTTTTCACATTTAGATGTTTTGAAGGATCATATCATCTCTCAATAAAGATGATTAGGTATTTGCGGGAGAATTAGAATAGAACAGCATTGGGAAAAGTTAATATGGATTTGGAAAGTTATCTGAATTGAACAAAGAAAGATGACATGATGTGTTCTATTGTGTCCAGAGAGAGAAAGCTTATGAGGAGCAGTGGGAAGGTAACTTGAAACATTTCACCGAAGTTACTGAAATGTCAGAGCAAAAAATAATGGACTTAGAAACTGAAATAGCCTGAGGATTAAACCCACTTGCAAGTGAATAATTAAGTTCCTTTGGCCTCTCACTGCTCCGTCTGTGTGTCTGTGACACATGGACCTGCTCCATTTGAGCACGTTTCCAACTCTGCCTCTTCCTCAAGAGTCTATCTCGGAAGAAGGAGGCCCTGGTGGTATCGGGCCTTACCTCCTAGCACACAGTGTGGCCACCTGTTTGCTAAATGACTCAGTATGTATTTTGTCAGACCTGTGAGGGATTATTTTCCAAGTATTATTTAAGTGAAGGTTTTCTTCCCAATAGGATTACCAAACCAACAACAATGACCAGGCTGTGGTTGAGATCTGCATCACAAGAATCACAACAGCCATCAGAGAGACAGAGTCCATTGAAAAGCACGCGAAGGCCCTCGTAGGGCTCTGGGACTCCTGCCTGGAGCACAATCTGAGACCCTCCGGGAAAGACGAAGACACCCCCCATGCAAAAATCGCCTCTGATATCATGAGCTGTATTTTACAGGTATGTTGGTGTTTAACATCATGCCTAGTTGATACTGGCTTGGCAGTTTAGGTGAACATGTGATGGCTCTGAACCAAGAGCCAATATTCTATAGTGTTAGGATACTGTCAAAAGATACCGCAAACGATCGATAACTAAGCCAGACAGACTGGTCATTAATAAACCAAGAAGGTTCTATCAAACCCCTGTGAGGTGTTCAAAGGAAAACCACAGCAAGCTCTAATTTGTTGGGAGAGATAAGACACATACATATAAAATGCTAACAATAAAGCAATGTGTGCCAAGATTTAAATGAGGACTATTGGAAAATGCAGAAAAGGAGACCAAAGTGGGAGTGGAGTCTGAACTGAGGGGCAATGAACTTGTACTATGTGGAGAGAATTGTCATTTTTAAGTGTATTTCTTTTTTTTAATTTATCTTTATTGTTGAAAGTATTACAGCTGTCCCCCATTTTTCCCCACTGACTCCCTCCACTCCGCACACCCACCCTCCACCCTGCCCCCAGCCTTCACCACACTATTGTCTGTGTCCATGGGTTATGCACATATGCATACAAGTTCTTTGGTTGATCTCTTCCCATCCCCCCACCCTCTCCTTGCCTTCCCTCTGAGATTCATCAATCTGTTCCATGCTTCTACGTCTCTGGATCTATTTTGTTCATCAGTTTATTTTAATTATCCATAATAATAATACTAACCTGTTCTGGTCATGTTTAAATTCTCTCCTCTGGCATAAATATCAATTTGGAATTTTGGCTCAGCCACAAAACAATTATGTAAGATGGAAATGTTGGGTAAGACACTTAACTTCCTAAGCCACAGTTTCCTCCCTGTAAAATGCAACATTGTCTATGACACATTTTACCAACCAGTGATGTTGATGGGTGCTTCTCAAAAGAGAATTATTGATCAAATAAGTTGGCAAACACTGAATTCAACATTTCCCTTTTCAGCTATCACATGCTTCGTAGTATATTAAAGTCTTCAGAAAGTCCTGCGATAAAGAAATCTGGTTAATGGATTAGTACAGCATTTTCCACTGCGATTCAGCCATGGAACTGTCTCCCCTAGCCCCACCCGAACACAATACGTATATGAATAGCCCTCAAAACTTTGGTTCCACTAAGCACAGTTCAAGAACATCTCATTGTGTTAAAGTGTCTAGCACTGTGTGTAGCTGCTACTATTAGCTTCATTCCTTCTTCTTCTACTTTTTCTCACAGTTGTCTATGCTAAACTGGAGCATATTTCATATTTCACATTCAGTCCAGGGGCTGGTGAACTGAACAAAACACTCTACACACATTATCACATTGGTTTTTCTGTGTTTTTTTTTTATCTTTAATTTCTTTATTGGTTAAGGTATTACAAGTGTGTCTTCATCCCGCCCCCCCCCATTAACCCCCAATCTCCTCCTGCTACTCATGCTTTGTTTTGTTTGTGTGTTTTTTTTATCTTTAGAGTTAGGGATGGGAGGAGAGGAAATGGGGGTTTCATGTATAATGAGAGATTAATATTGCTTGGATATAACAACGAAGACTGAATATATGTTCTTCATTGGTTACCTTGAATATGTTATTAACATACATCAGAAACATATTATTTTACTCCAAAGTGCCACTCTAAGGTCACGCACACAGAAAGCAGCTGCATTCTTCAGCTCCCACTGCCATTTCAAAACCACTGGTCTAGACACGAGCACATTGCCACCCACAGAAATGGAATGCAGGCCACAAACATGAGCCACCGATGTCACTGGAACTTTTCTAGTGGCCACATTAAAAAGGAGTACAGAGAAACACATGAAATTGTTTTGATAGTCTATTTTCCTTAACTCAATATATCCAAAATAATATTTCAGCATGTAATCAATATAAAAATTAGTGAGATCTTTTACTTTACTAAGTTTTATAAATCCGATGTGCATTTTAGCACGTCTTACTTTGGAGGATTCCCCTTTCAGGGGCTCAGCAGCTTCATGAGGGTAGTGGCTCCTGGGGTAGCCAGTTCTAGAGAGTCAGGGAGATTTTCTGGATAGAGATCACCTTTGGGAAGAGTTATGGACACTAAGCAGGAATTTCACCAAATAGAAATGGTGGAGTGAGAGGACATTCCAGGCAGAAAAAAACAACTTGTGCAAAAGTCCAGATCTGTGAAATGAGATCAAGGTCAGAAGAGCAGGCTACCCTTCCAAGTGCCCTAAATTCTAGTAAAAAGCCATGTTTCATTCTGGGTAAGGGGTTAGGGCTTCTACTTCAAAGTTGGGGTTGGGATGGGAAAGAGGAAGCAAATGCTTCTGAGAAATAAAAATGCCGAACTTACTGCCGGTCAATGACTCAGTGACTCTGTAAATGAGTTTGTAAGATTGTTGAGAATAAGGACCCAAGGACAAGCACTGACAGTTTTGGAAAGAGATAAAGAGAAGGACAAAGGGACAGGCCTCTTGGTTGAGAGGGACAAGAGACACCAGCCTGTAGGGACAGTGTGGGTACAGGGTGTTCTTAATGTGCCCTCCAAGGAGGCAGACGGCTTTGTAATGGACAATGGGAAAACCTTAAGGCAGACTGGTCCAGGCCGCTCCTGGGGATGTGACACCAGAAAGCCAGCCCAGGAAGCAAAGCAAGGCTGTGGTCACAGCACTGGCGTTTAGCTTTCATCCAATTTTAAGGAGAACTATTTGGCCCGCAACGAATGCCAAAAAGATGATTTTTATCCTACTTGTAATTAGGGTTCTTGTGGGAACCGTGTATAAATCCAAATGACTCATATTCTGTTCTGTGTTTTGTTTTGTTTTTCAGTAAAATAAAGAGTAGATCAATTTTCAAAAGGCAGCCTTACCATTTTTAGCTTGCACAACAATAAAAAAGAGCGTTTTTCTCTCCATCCACCCCATGTCCCCAAACAGGCAAGCCCTGCAGCAGGCGAAGGCCCACCAGTTCTTTCCATGTCCTTGGCTATTTCACTTGATGTTTTTTTCTGACCATTTCATTGTCATTTCAAATTTAAATATGTTCACACTCACACACAAAAAGTTTCTGTCTTATTTTCCCCAAAATTGCCTTTTTGATCTTGTTCCAATCTACCCCAAAGGACCTTTTTTTACTCCTCTTTTAATGAGTAATTATAGGGGGTGGACAAAAGTGGATTGTATAAATAAGTAATACAATAATTAGTAAATAATGAGAGAAACATAAACTCTCTGTTTCGTACACTCACAACTGTAAACCTACTTTGGCTGACCCCTGTATCAAATTCTTTTTCTTTGTCCCTAAATTTATGAATTTGCTACATTAACCTTGAAATGATATAAAATTCCAGAATTCACCTGTTAGACATTCCTCAATATAAAATCCATACAGTTGTGCAACATGCACTTCTAGGTTCTGCTATCTCTTGCCTTGGGATATGCTTTTACCAGCCCACCCTCAGTCCTTAGACAAGGCTCTCAATCTATCATCTAGGAAATAGGGGATGAACCAGATCACCTTCTGGTTTGAAATTCTGATTCCCTTAGGAGATGCTGAGAGGTGGAATAGCAAAGGGCTTTAGAGTTTGAGGGCCTTAGAGTCGGATGCTCTTGGTCTTACATAAATGAGAGAAAACTTATTTTATCTCTAAAGCTCTGTGCTGCCGACTGTAAAATGGGCATAACAACTTGGTTGCTCCTGAAGAACATCTTTTATTGTAAAAGCCACCTCCCTGTGTGGTCCAGCCACCCTCTGGAAGTGCCTATTTCAAACCATAGCTTTCTATGACCTGGTTTTTATATAGGATTGGCCAATGCCTATTTCTTTGCCCCCTCGAAAAATCATAAAGGGGAAGACACCCTCCACATTAGATTGTAGGATAAATCCAAACCTGGAGAGGGTTGAAAAAATTAAAATGCACCTCAAGGAGCTTATAACCATTGACATGGCTGGTGGGCCACAATGAGATTCTAGAGCAGTTATAGCCTCTTCTCCAACCAAATCACTTAGCAGAGCTGTTGTCAAGGTAGCTCGGCATTTCATCTCTCTCATCTTTGCTCACACTGCTGATGAGCCCTAGGGAGAGGGAGATTGCCCAAGGGGGTTATCTGGAGCGAGGAATCGGAATAATCCCCAAATCTTACTGTTAGAAAATCAGAAAGTACCTCTGTTTCCTTTTTAGGAGGACCCCACTGACCATTCTCTTTGATTCCACACGTCGGTTGTCTTATTTCTTCTTCCTCAGTTATGTTGCATGAAGATTCAAAATGGGTTCCTGATTGGCATTGCATGCAAAGTGCTTTGCACACTTTTGAGAGCATTTCCAATGCAACCCTTAGGGCAGGACTGGTTATGCTGGTTTAGAAGTTTATCCAATAGGCAACCCAGCTCTACCTACCATTCACATGCAGTGTGATCTTGAGCAAATTAATCTTTTTGTGCCTCTGTTTGGTCATCTGTAAAATGCAGATAACGAGAGTAATTGCCACATAAGTTTGTTGTGCGGTTTAAATGAGTAGACATTTAAAAAACAGACATAAAATCTTTAGGACACAGAAAGTGCTGCATGAGTATTGACTTTGGTGTCATCATAAGCATCATCTGCAGAAGACTCTAAAACAGCACTTTCTAAAAGGCTATTGATTTAATTACTTGTTATAGCCATTGTTCATTGCCTATGTCCCCCTCCCCAAAATATAAGTTCTGTTTTGTTCATGAATGTAGTCCCAGCACCTAGAACAGGTGAATGGCACACAGTCAGTGCTCAATATAATATTTTTTGAATGAATGAGTGAGTGAACAAATGAACAAATAGTTTAAGGGACGTAGCTGTTTTCTGGCTTCCACACCAATAGCCCTTCTTTCAGAGTGGGCCATGGTACTTATTTCTCAATTAGTGCCACATGAAACAGTGGCATGAAATGAAAGGAGATTGGGACACACACACCCCCCCCCCCCAGGTTCCTGAGCCCCGTTCTGATTACGTGGCAGAAAATATACTGGGAAAAATTAGGCGTACATGCCATCTAGATATTACATGGCTGTGCTACTAAGAGCCAAGCATTTTTTTATGTAAATTCAAATTTAATTTGATTATCTAATCAATGATGCCGGATGAATAACCATAAAATAACTATTTTAATAAATGATGTTTGCTATTTCTTGAGACTACTCTTCTACGGCTCTTACTTGAATTCAAGGCCAAAGAGCTTTTTAGTTGCTATCATTTCAGATAAATATCTCTTCCACTTAGCTTTATTCTTTTCAATCTTAAAACCCTGGGAAACGTTCCCAAAGTACATTTTCAAAAGGAAAATCTCCACCAAAAGCTCAAATTTGTGCTAATCTATTTAAGAAATATAATTCTTGGCATTTACAGAACAAGGGCCTCTTGTTTTGCTTTTCCAGTCAGTTATAACCGTCCCCATGAACATGTCTTTATTTCTACCCTGAATTTCACTGACTTTATTCCCTGAGTACTGGGCACTGAGTTGTGTGTAAGATGATACACATACCAGCCTGCTCACGTCTGCACTGAGGGGCAAGATCTCTCACAGGCTCTGGCATTAACAGCTGCTGCTAAAGTGGTTTATTTGTGTGAGAATTCATAGGCCTTTCTTGGCACATTAGCATTCCTGTGCTCCAAGGAATCCTAGTGATAAGACAATTTCACTGTGATCTACTGCAGTAGCAACTCCGTTCGCTTCACCTGAGAGCAAAGCTCAGCTGTGGGAAGGAGGTCGTATAGTATCTGTCAGGTCCTAGGGCCTGTGTCTGTCCAGCCTTATCTTGGCCTCCCAGCTCCTCACTCATATCCCATTGCTATCAGCAGTGCCCCTGGCTTCTTGATACATTAGGAACCGCTAGACACTATTTAGAGATTGTGAGCCTTTGGTCACAATTCTTTAGTGTTTATATGAACTATTTGCTTTTTGCTTCATGTTTCTCTTCTCCTATCATTTAAGAAGTTTCCAGATGACCTATGGGGGGGGGGCAGAAAAAATGAGTGTGTTAAAGTTCTTTTGTTTTTTTTTTTATGTGTGTGTGTGTGTGTGTGTGTTAAATAATGATATTATACAGTTTTCAGGGAATTTTATACATTTCCCTTGGAACTACACTTTAAAAACTTTAACAGCTACCAACTCTTTTTCTCAAAAACATCTAGAATTGTGGTAAAAAGAATATGAACAAATTGGCCAAGACATCCTGTTATTTCATTGTTGCTGGCAAGTGTTAGTCCATGTCCAAGGTACAAAAACATTAGTTGCTGATAATACTGAATTCCATGGAGCCTTCACTGTGCCTGTGCTCACAATTAGTTGGAAACCACTGGGTGGGTTGTACTTCCCAATGCCTCCAACTGCGGTTTCTCAACAAGGAGCAGGTAAAGTGCTTAGAGGCATAAGCCTCTAATGCAGCGGTTCTCAACCTGTGGGTCATGACGCCTTTGGGGGTCGAACGACCCTTTCACAGTGGTCGCCTAAGCACATCGGAAAACACATATATAATTACATATTGTTTCTCTAATTAATCTCTATGCTTTATGTTCAATTTGTAACAATGAAAATACATCCTGCATATCAGATATTTACATGACGATTCATAACAGTAGCAAAATTACAGTTATGAAGTAACAACGAAAATAATTTTATGGTTGGGGGTCACCACAACATGGGGAACTGTATTAAAGGGTCGCGGCATTAGGAAGGTTGAGAATCACTGCTCTAATGGAAGATGTGTACCCCTCTAGTTGCAAGCTGTCCTTGGCTAAGGACTCAGAGCAGATAAAGAAGACTTGGGTCTGCAGTTCATTGTAGGAAAGCTCTGAGAAGAATTGTCTGAGTATGTTCTACTCTCAAAATGAGGGCTTTGATCTGCCATCACAGGGACAAAGATGTGTCACCTAAAAGTTAAATTAGCAAAAGTCTACACGGAATGGAGAAATTGGCTGTCTGTGGGGGCAACCCAAGAAATTATATAAAAGACTGAGAGGTTTGGAAAACAGCCAATGCTCTAATTCAGGTGATATGAATATAACCTCAAGGACACAGGGATAAAATATTGTAATTGAGAAAATGGACACACAAATTGGCCTTTCGAAACACCACATGTCTGAAGAGTAAGTCAACAACAAAAGAGGATGCTCAGCGTGGGGTCATTGTTTGGCACATTTGTCCAGCTCTGCCCAGGGGGTAGAGATTGAAGCTCATGAACAGGAAAGCTCCAGTCACTAGAGATGGTGATTTGGCTGTCGTGCAGGACTGTTATTTTACTTAGGTTTCACATAGCCTAGATGAAATATGCCTCAGGATCTTTCTTTACTCCCCTCTGATCTTGTGCCCATGAGTGAAAACTCTGGTTAGTACTCTGGTTCCTGATATCCTAATAATGTGGAAGGGTTACCCTAGGTGTGACCTGGGAGACACCCTTACATGGATGAGTATATTGGCCTGACTGATTATGCACCAGCCTTTTTGAAATCCTTTGGTAAAAGTTAGCATCAGTGGATCCAAGAATTCTGTGTGGTTGATCATGCACACACCCAGAATTCCAAAGCTAACGTGGGGAGTAGCCAGCCTCTCAGGGAGGCCTCATAGTTAGTTCATCATACTAGTAATGGCCTAGTCCAGTGGTAGGCAAACTGCGGTCCCTTCAGTGTGGCTCTTGCACAAAATACCACGTGTGGGCACGCAGGTACAGTGCAATTGAAACTTCGTGGCCACACTCAAGGGGCCAAAGAGCTGCATGTGGCTCAAGAGCCGAATTTTGCTGACCACAGGCCTAGTCCAATCAGGCCAGATTTATCATTAGATAAAGGCAAAGCCTAGTATCAGAGAAGTAGGTTGCTGGCCATGGTCTTGATAGTTATAGAGTTTTGGAAGCTAGGACAGAGACGTTAGGACAGAGACCCAGTAAGTGAAACTGCTAGATAGGCATGATTTGTCACCAAGGAACAGTGTCAGAGCATTCAGTATGGCTGACTTCATGGTGGAATGTCAGATTATGTTGTTGAATATCTATTGTCTCTGTTCAGAAGTCAGATTGACCCTTGAGTCAGAAAAATGGCTGAAACTACAAGAATAGATTAAGGGTTTAGCAGGTCTATTTTTGTTTCTAGGGACTGAGTGGAAAAAAAAAACTTAGGCACAAGAGACTTAACTGGCTCAATTTAAAAAATTTAGGGCTAGAACTGGCCTAAGGTAGTTTAATGGATGGGGCTCAAATGATGTCACCAGGAACTGGTTTTCCTTAACTTGTCTCTCAGATAGGACCATATTGCCTTGAATGTCAAACAAATTCTGAGGTCACAAGATGGTAGCAGCTACTCCATTGTGTATTCTCAATACCTTGAATCCTTCAGAAAATATAATCTGTTTCATAGAGCCCTTAATGGCTCCTTAATTATAATTGAATAGCTTGCTCATCCCTGAACCCATTATTTGGACCAGGAAAATGTAAATCTCTGACCAATGTCTGAGTCATTTGACCGTCCTTGAAGTCAAGGGCAGAATGTGTGCATTAGAAGTACCTGAGATGATAGCTGTAGAAGCTGGAATCTGCTAAGAAATGTGTATCAACTCACCTGTCCAATCAACCAGCTGTGAAAATGAATGGCACTGGGGTTTTGGGCTCACACTGGGCCATTGCTGTCCATGCGTGATGCCAACAAGAGGGAAGATGCCACCCCCTCCTCCTTTCCTACCACATTATGTTCTCAGTGACAGCTATAACATGTTTTTCATTGGTCATTCAACTTGACAAATGTTTATTGAACACCTACCATAAACCCAGAATTGTGGGAGGTATTAGAGGGGATAATTCTCTGAGGAAAGATATAGCACTTTTCACGTTAACAGTTCGAGAAAAGCAACCACTTTATTTGTGTGTGTGTGTGTGTGTGTGTGTGTATAATTGATTTTTTACAGAGAGGAAAGGAGAGAGATAGACAATTAGAAACATCGATGAGAGAGAAACACGGATCAGCTGCCTCTTGCACACCCCCAACCGGGGATGTGCCCACAACCAAGGTACATGCCCCTGACCAGAATCGACACCAGGACCCTTCAGTCCTCAGGCCGACACTCTATCCACTGAGCCAAACCAGTTAGGACAACAACCACTTTTTAAAAAATATATATTTTATTGATTTTTTAGAGAGTAAGGGAGAGGGAGAGGGATAGAGAGTTAGGAACATTGATGAGAGAGAAACATCGATTCAGCTGCCTCCTGCACACTCCCTACTGGGGATGTGCCTCCAACCAAGGTATATACCCTTGACCAGAATTGAACCGTGGACCCTTCAGTCCACAAAGTAACACTCTATCCACTGAGCCAAACCAGTTAGGGCAACTTTTTATTTCTAATATAACTTGAAGTCAGCTTCCCCAAAACATTGTGCACTGTCCAAGTTTTGCTTTATATTTACCCTAAGGGGTAGAATGGTCAGAATGGTTGATGGTAGTGAAGACATACCATTCACTTTAAAGAAAATAACTTGTATTTTTCAAATATTATTCCCAAATTAGGTAATTAAATCCTGATAAAATTATTATGTGTAAGATATTGATGCTCTGTGACAAAGTAAATCAAGAAGATAATTATTTTAGGATCAAATTTTCTTTATATTTTAGTCTTCTGTTCATTCATTTTTTTCTTCTGAATTTCATTAACTGAAACTTCAGTTTTTAAGATACAGTTGGGAAGCAATTTCTTCAGCATCAATCTGATGTTACTCTTCTCATCAATGACTCCTGATCACCCTAATGATCAATTCGAAACCCCTTTCATCATTGCACCCTATTTACCTCTCCAGTCCCTTCTCTCACCTCCCAATTTTTCCACATGTACCACACTCCAGCCATACTGAACGATTTACAGTTACCCAAATGCACAACCTCTCTCACCCTGTGCCTCCAGGTGTGCTTTTCTTTCCATTCACTCTTTTTCTTGCCACCACCCAGCCATTTCTTATTCATCTGCTAGATCTCAACTAAGACATCACCTGCTCCATGAATTCTCCAGACACCATGTGAAGGACTGAGTTGGGTGCTCCTTCTTTGCTTGATTATTGCCCTGCACTTTGCCTATCATGGCTCTCATTAGTCTATGCTATGAATTGCCTGTTTGCCCTTAAGTCTTCCTATATAAGGACAAAAGTTCCCAAATTCAATGAAAGCAGGGTGGAGGTCTTTGTTTTAATGCCTGCACTTTGAGAGCTTAGCTCAAGAAATATTTCTTGGATGAATGAATAAACACTGGTAATGAGCCTCTTACTATATGTTGTTTCCTTGCATTTCCTCAGAATTATAACCGGCCCCCTGTGATGGCACTAGCCATCCCCATTGCAGTGAAATTCCTCCACAGAAGCAACAAAGAACTGTGCAGGAATATGTCCAACTACTTGTCCCTGGCTGCTATCACCAAGGCGGATCTCCTGGCTGATCACACAGAAGTCATAGTGAAGAGCATACTCCAAGGTACGGTGTGAAGGCTGAGCTTGGGGACATGTGTTAAGAGTCATTTAAAAGTGTTTTCAGTGTGTAGGAAGTGAGACCTAAAGTACTGAGAGGTACCTTAGAGTCTCTGCTTTACCAGTAGTTGACTTGTGAACACGGGTAAGGTTCCTTGGGCTGGCTGCGTCTGTGTCTCTTCACTGGGCAGATGAATTATTTCGGCTCATTAGATACATTGTAAGCTTCCAACTCTACATCTCTCAGTTTGGAGAACTGTTCTTTGCTTTTGCTCACCTTGTCCATCTACCGACTATGGTAAGCCTGTGTCTCTACTGCTCTCGGTGGCAGATGAAAAACCTCTTCTTCCTTTGGTTTCCAAAGGCAAGAAATGTTACATCATAATGTATAAGATTTGTTTTGATTATAAGATACCACTAATATATATGCAATACAACATTGGGTGTATTTTTCTATAAGCCATCATGTGTTTTCTAACTTCAAAACTTATAGCTGGGTCCTTCTAATCTATAGTTGTTAATTTATTGTTGCTTTTCAACTCATTCTCCAATGTGAATGTCCTAAAGCATTTATTTTGCTGCTTAGTTTTCCTAACATAATGTGAAATCATTCCTCTTATTACCTTTGCTTCTATTTTCATCCTCTTCGAAGTCTTTTGTGTAGCATATTTCTAAAATGATTGTCTACATAAAAATTGTGTTTATATAAAAAAAAAAAGAAAAGAAATGTTACATCAATTACACCAGAAAATGTGTAAAGACTTCTTAAATGTGAACATTTTGGGGGGTTGATTTGTGTTAAATGCCATCATAAAAACTCAAATCAGGACACCTCTGTTAACTGTTTCACATTTGAATGAAAGAGATCAAGTTTAGTCCAGTCAAAATATTTTCTTTGTCTTATGTTTTTTCCTTTGCTTTCAGATCTATCAGAAACCATGTCTGTTTGTTTTTAATTTGGGATAAGAGAAGAATATATGGCATTATTGGATATGCACCAAATTGTCCCCACTGCCCATTAATAAAGCTGTATGAGGTCCATGAGTGTCTTGGCCTACACGTCCCTTCCTACATGTTTAAGTTGAATGTCAACCCCCTGTAAAATGCTTCCAGAAAAAGTATTTCGTAGAGTCCCCAAGAGAGTCCTACGTGTGGCCTCTTTCTGCTGTGATGTCCAGCCAGTCCACGTGCCTCTGCTGCTGTCCTTTCCATGCTTCCTGACAGGGCCTGCTGTGGTGGTGTCCACCTCCGCCACCCTGAGCCCAGCAAACTCCGTGGCTGCTGCTATCAAGGTCCCAGGAACAGACTCCATTCCACACTGCCCTGCCTGTCTGTCCTTTTGCACTGCTCCTCTTGGAGGTCAGGAGGCACCAGTCCTCAGTCCACTAATTCCATGTGGCAGGATCGGGGAGAACACCCGTCTTTCTCCTTGGTGTCATATATTGGTGGAGGGGCCCCGGAGCAAGGTTGCTTGGCTCTCAGTGCCAAACTGTGGGACCGAGTCAATAGACAGGTCAACAGACTGTTCTGTTTTGTCTTAAACTGTCCCTTCTCTGGGCTCCACTATTGACCCAAGAGTTGGGCTAGCAAAAAAGTAGTTCTCCAGTTCTCAAAATGCCTATCACCGCCCAAGGACTGAGGTTCTGTTCATTGTACCAAACATTCCTAAGAAGAGTTTTTAGGACCCCCACCCTCACGGCCCCCCAGACATTGACCAGTTACCCCAATGGTCTGCCAGATGTCCAGATATATCTGAACTCCATCCACGACAGTGTAAGTTTATCACCCTCCCTGTGCCCCTCTAAAGATTTTTCATTCATATTACTAGTCAGTATCATTCATTCTCTTGGCCACAGGATTGAATGCCAATTTCACTTTATACGTATTAAATTCGCTAAAAGCCCAGAAAAGCAATTATGTTTTTTTCACCACCTTGGTTATATATTTGGAACAGATTTTATAGGAATTAAAAACACTTATAAACCACACACATTTAAGTCCATGATAGTTAGACTTGTAAGTAACTGATATATGGGAAAAAAAAATTGAATTGTCTCTTTGTAGCTGCCAAAAGCTTAGGTCATGTATTTGAGTGTTTTTTTTCCTTTCTTGAAATGCACTTTCAATGACAAAAAAAAAAAAAAAACTTTTGAAATGCAAAATACTTTCTTAATTCACTGCAAGCATTTGAAATAAACAAATGATTTGGTTTATTTGATCTGGCACAACAAAAATTACCATAAAATAAATGATAATTTGACCTGAAAAGTTGGGACTACATATTTCAGGGTTTAGATTTTTTAGGACAGATATGTCTGTAAACTCCACAGTCACTCACATGAGCACATCAAACTTTGAGCTTCAAAGCAGAAGTGATCTTGCTGTCTCTGAGTAGTAAGTTTCCTGCTCTGCAACTTTTTGTTGTATATATACCCTGACAACAGCTTTAGGGACATCAGAAAGATTTCGTTTTTATTTACTTACAGTTTTCTTCCCTATAGAACTTGCTCTTTGACTTATATTATCTGAATCCTCAATCTCCCATATTTCTTCTTCTACAGAAAATGTTGAAGTTTACAGTTGTTTGATTTGACATTACAAGAGTAGAATTATAGAAGTATAGAATCTTAGTTTGGGACATTAATTATGATTTAGCACATTTACCCAGGCAACGCTTGAATGCCCACCAAGTGGTCATCCATTCAGTGAGAATGATAATAATTATAATAACCATAATTACATTGAGTAAAATTGATTTCATGCTCTCTTTAAGCCAAATACTATATTAAGCACTTTATACTAATTATATCATTTAATCCCCACAATAATTTCATCACAGGAGTCCTATTGCTATCCCATTTTACCAATTAGTAGTACTTTAAGTAACAGAGACCCCAGGTATAAACGCCTTAATGATGATGGTGACAATGGCAAGAAAAATGAAGAAGAAGAGAGAGAAGAAGCAGGAGAAGGAGGAGAAGTAGGAGGAGGAGGAGAGGAAAAATTAGAAGAAGGAACAGAAGGAGGAGAAACTCCTCACTGGAACATCTGACTGAAAAGTGCATGAGTATATCAGACTTCCCACGTGGCTTGATTCAGGGCTCAGGGGTGGTCCTAAAAGTTATTACTCAGCTCTGCTTCCTGTGGAGTCGTTCCACTCTCATGCTCCACATTATGGGCCTCTGCAGCATCCGGCTCACATCCGCAGGAATACCGATTAAGGAAAAGAAACTCCTTATCTAGTCTCACTGCCTCTGTTTGACCTGACATGGGTCACATACCCATTTGCAGCCTTACGTAAGTGTTAGCCTTTATTGCTTTTCACTTTCTTCTTAATACATTCAGCCCACTGCTTAGGCGTGCCAAGGAATTGGATAATGATTCTTTCATCTCAATGCATCTGTAGTTTTTCCAAGGCTCTTGCCATCTGTAAATTTTATGAAAAGAACTACTCTACCTTCATTATAAAACATTAATTTTAAAACGTAGGCCATGCCGAAACTGGTTTGGCTCAGTGGATAGAGCATTGGCCTGCGGACTGAAAGGTCCCAGGTTCGATTCCGGTCAAGGGCATGTACCTGGGTTGCGGGCACATCCCAGTAGGAGATGTGCAGGAGGCAGCTGATCGATGTTTCTCTCTCATCGATGTTTCTAACTCTCTATCTCTCTCCCTTCCTCTCTGTAAAAAATCAATAAAAATATATTAAAAAACAAACAAACAAAAAAAAACATAGGCCAGATAGGGCCAGTCAAGCCTTGTGGTGTACCAGTAGTGACTGCTCCTTATACGTGGTTGATATTATTCTATTGATCACATTTTTTCAATTCTATTATACATGTTTGTTCCTGATTCCAAACCAAAAGCCTCCTTATGCTTATAAATCAGTCATGAGAGACTGTCAAGTGAGCTTATCTATTTATCCTTGAAGGCAAATATTTCAATAGTGCCAAGCTATTTTTTGCTACTTCTCATTATTAATGATTATATATAAGTAATAGTGTTTAGTTCTACATTAAATGTAAACACAAATTTATTATATTCATTTTGTTTAGACTTTAATTGTTTTGTATTCTCTGAACCCACCCTGCAGCAAGAAGGAGTATTGTCTTGATTTGTACTTGATAGCTAAGGAGACAGAAAACTGAATATCCCTATATCAAATCAGACAGTTGAATCAGTATTTTTAAATCAAGCCACCAAATAAAAGCAAAACAAAAACTATCCTATTTAGTGTTATAGGCAAATGACAACAAATATATAAGGGATAATTATCTAAACTTTTTTCAGATAATTAAAAAGAAGTATATTCCCCAGCTAATTCCACAAGGCTAGTACAGCCATGACAAGAAAAATATAAGAAAGGAAAATGCAGGCTGATCTCAATTATAAACATAGATACACAAATCACAAAGAAAAACTTTAGGAAAATGACTCTAGCAATGCTTAAAGGTAAAAATAGTATACATTTGCTGAGTGTTTTCTCTATACCAGGTTCTGATATTTTAACTCATATAATTCTTCCAATATTTTATGAGGGACAAACTATTATTATCCTCATTTTATAAAATTCATAATGACTAAGTTGAATTTATTCCAAGGAATGCAAGGGTGGCTTAATATTCAAAATATAATTTCCCACAGTAAAAGACTAAAGGGGAAAAAGGTCATGTGACAATAAGCATCTCATAAAGTTCAGTACCAATTTGCCCTAATCAGTTTGGATCAGTGGATAGAGGGTCTGCCTGCAGCCTGAAGGATCTCCATCAAGGGCACATACCCTGGCCCTGGTTGGAGCTCATGTGGGAGGCAACCAATCATGTGTGTGTGTCTCTCTATCTCTTCCACTCTCTCTAAAAATCAGTGGAAAAATATCCTCAGATGAGGATTCACAAAGTTTAGTATCAATTCATGAAAAAATTTTGCAAACTATACATTTTGGAAAACTTCTTAAACTGATAAAAAATATACTTGCAATGTCATATATATATAAAACATTAGAAGCACTTTTTTAAAGTCAGGAATGAGACAAGAATGCCACTAACTCTACTTCCATTTACTATGGCACTTTATGATCCTAATTATGAGAATCAGAAAGAAAGTGACAACAATTATTATTTCTAAAAAATATGACTACCTATAGCAGGAAATCTAAAAACTCTCTTGTCAATTCTTGGGCAGAATAAGAGAAATTTAAATGAAGTTGCTGAAAAGAGATAAACTTATAGAAACCAGTTGTTTTCCTATACACCAGTAATAACAAAGTTAAAATGTAATATTAAAAATATTAAAGTAACAAAATAAAAGATACCTAGAGAAAAAGATGTGTGACTTTTAAAAATAAAATAATAAAACTTTATTGAAAGTAATTAAATAAAAATAACCAAATAGAGCAATAAACCATGTTCATGGATGAGACAACTTGATGTAGCAAACGTCAATTTTCTCTAAATTAATCCATAAGTGCAACGAAATAAAATCCCCTCAAAGATTTCCATGAAAAATGACAAGCTTATTTTAAAATCACAAGTAAGATGCACTGGAACAGGTAGCCAAAACAATTTTGCAGGAGAAGATGGGGACGTTTGGGGAGGAGAGGGAGCCAGTAGCTTCCAGATATCAAGACATTGTAAAGTCATAATACAGACAGTCTCTGACTCTACCAGTGAAAGAGGGACACGTTTGATAGAAACCAAACACTGAACTTTGAGCTTCAATCTTTTCCTGGGCTAACCGTATGCAGTACAATACTCTCCTGATGCTGGGCAGTGACTGTGAACCGCAGCTTCAAGTCAGCCATGAGAACATGAGGGTAAACAATTGATCCTCTACAGCAGTGTTCCTCAAACTATGGCCCGTGGGCCACATGCAAATACAAATATTGTATTTGTTCTTGTTTTGTTTTTTTAATTCAAAATAAGATATGTGCAGTGTGCATAGGAATTTGTTCATAGTTTTGTTTTTTTTAAGCTATAGTCCGGCCCTCCAATGGCCTGACGGACAGTGAACTGGCCCCCTGTTTAAAAAGTTTGAGGACCCCTGCTCTACAGGATATTATGTTGCCAGGATTATTTTGGATCTTGTGTTTTGTGTTTTCACATCCGATCATGTCTAAAAATGCCCATTTGTCTCCTGCTTCTAGTGAGAAGAGGAAGGCAATTACTCTTGAGATGAAAGTCAACATAATTGCCCAACTGTAGGCTAGAGGAAGTGTTCTGATCACACTTAAGGAAGGCTAGGCTAAGCTATGGCATTCAGTAGGTTAGGTGTATTAAATGCATTTTTGCCTTATGATATTTTCAATTTATGGTGAGTTTATCATGACATAAACCCTTCATAAGTCAAAAAAAATCTGTAATTAAAATGGTGTAGCGCTGGTGCAAGGACAGGCAAGTAGCCCATGGAATAGAATAAAGAGGCAAGATAGGCATCTATGCATATATGGAAATTTCAGATGGCAGTGGAATCTCTTTTTTTTTAATATATTTTATTGATTTTTTACAGAGAGGAAGGGAGAGGGATAGAGAGTTAGAAACATCAATGAGTGAGAAACATCGATCAGCTGCCTCCTGTACACCCCCCACTGGTGATGTGCCCACAGCCAAGGTACACACCCTTGACCAGAATCGAACCTGGGACCCTTCAGTCCGCAGTCCGATGCTCTATCCACTGAGCCAAACTGATTAGGGTGGCAGTGGAATCTTTTTAATGGACTAGAGGCCCAGTGCACAGGGGTGAGTCCCTCAGCCTAACCTGCACCCTCTCCAATCTGGGGGCCCTCTCTAATCCAGGAGACCTGATGGCTTAGGCCCACTCCCCATGGTTCCTGTTTAAGTCATATCAGAGGTAATTTCATATTTTGTAGCATCAGAGCCTTTTCAGCATGGGAGAGTTTTTTTTCTGTGGTCCTGAGTAATTCTCCAAACTTGTTCTTTGTCATGTGAAGATGCTCTTGGAACCTGGCCGGTATCTACACTAATAAAAGACAAACATACAAATTGACCATACTTTTGCTATGCCTTAAGCCACGCCCACCAGCCAATCAGAGCGACTATATGCAAATTAACCCAACCAAGATGGCGGCCAGCAGCCACAGAGCTGGATCAAGCAGGAGGCTTGGTTGCCCAGTGATGGAGGAAGCCAAGCTTCCCGCCTGCCATGGCCAGCTCTGAGCTCCACTCAAGGCAACAAAGTTTCAATTATAGAAGGTAAATAAATCCCAGAATTAAAAAAAAAGAAAAAAAGGAGAGGCTGGGAGCTTCTGTCGCTGGGGGGCTTGGCCAGCCTGAAAACGGCCCTCAGCCCCTCACTCAGACTGGCCAGGCACCCCAGTGGGGACCCCCACACTAATCCGGGACATCCTTTGGGGCAAACCAGCTGGCCCCCACCCATGCACCAGGCCTCTATCCTATATAATAAAAAGGTAATATGCAAATTGACCCTAACAGCAGAACGACTGGGAATGACTGGTCACTATGACACACACCGACCACCAGGCGGCAGATGCTCAATGCAGGAGCTGCCCCCTGGTGGTCAGTGTGCTCCCACAGGGGGAGCTCTGCTCAGCCACAAGCCAGGCTGATGGCTGCCAGCACAGCGGTGGTGGTGGGAGCCTCTCCCGCCTCCTCAGCAGCACTAAGGATGTCCCACTGCAGCTTAGGTCTGCTCCCTGCTGGTAAGTGGACATCCCCCGAGGGCTCCTGGGCTGCCAGAGGGATGTCTGACTGCCAGCTTGGGCCCGATCCCCCAGGGAGTGGGCCTAAGCCAGCAGGTGGACATCCTCCGAGAGGTCCCAGACTGCAAGAGGGCATAGGCTGGGCTGAAGGACCCGCCCGGAGTACACAAATTTTTGTGCACTGGGTCTCTAGTTGGATTATAAAAGCATAACTAATGCTTATCTTTCACCCCAGATAAGAATATGATTGGAAACCCCTAAAATTAGGGTCTCTCAACTCTAAGGGATTACGTGAGGGCTTTTGGTTTGGAATTCTGTGATGCAAAGCACACTACTGGTATCACTACTAAAGCAGTGATGTCCCTTCCTTTGCATTTCTGAATCTGTGGTCATAATAAGGAAATACTATGTCTCTTTGTCCATATGTCTTTTACATGGTCCGCTGGAACAAGCAACAAGATGACCTCAAATGATTTGAGGCTTAAGTAGAAAGTCTTTGGAATGAAAATGTAATATTGTCTCAGCAGGAGTCCAAATTCCTTTCTTCTTGGCAATAGCCTAAAAAAACTGTCTAGTTAGTTATGATGAATTCACCTCATTTATTTCTTGATGTCAGAGAAAATTCAAAGCACTGATTAGTGAGCTGCCTCAGAAGACATGGAGATAGCAAATTGACTCCCCTGCCATCTATAATGGCAGTAACAACATGTACCACCTAGGGTAGAAATGAGCTTAAATAGATAAAATAGATACACTTTTTCACAATGCCATACCATAGTTCATCATGATTACCATGATTCCTCTTAATACCATCATCCTTGTTGTCATCATTAACAATCATATGCCATGTACCAGGCCCATATTAAAGGCAGAACCATAGCAATTTGTGGAGTTTAATAATCCCTAGGAGATACTTAGCCATTAAAAATTCATAATACAATTATTCTTAAAAGAAAAGGTTTTCAGTTCACCCACCATATTACAGATTGTTGGGAAAGAATTTATTAACCAAATATTCTAGGAAATAGGTGACCAACCAATCTTATTAAGAATATTCAACCTGGCCGAAACCGGTTTGGCTCAGTGGATAGAGCGTCGGCCTGCAGACTGAAGGGTCCCAGGTTCGATTCCGGTCAAGGGCATGTACCTGGGTTGCGGGCACATCCCCAGTGGGGAGTGTGCAAGAGGCAGCTGGTCAATGTTTCTCTCTCATCGATGTTTCTAACTCTCTGTCTCTCTCCTTTCCTCTCTGTAAAAAATCAATAAAATATATTAAAAAAAAAAAAAAAAGAATATTCAACCTGAATATTTATATATATAAGGAAATATTAAATATTAAATATAATGTTGTAAAAAGCCAACCTAAATGTGGATTAATAAATAGAGACATCTTTTGAAACAAAGGGATCTGAGTTGTTAACCAAATCTTGGATCAGGTGCTAGCCAGAGTTTGCACCTTTTTGACTCCACCAGCAGATGGTGCTGTGAAGTAGAATAAGGCCTGCCTAGGGATGAGCATCCAGGTGCTGAGCTCAGAATGAGTTAGCCGCAATGTAAAGCAATCTTTATATTATTCGTTTGTATTGTTGTTTGTGTACTTATTTTCTATTTAATCCTCTGGGAATAACTTGGGAAAACTTTTTTAAAGATAAATCTTTTATTTCAAATATTATTTTATGGCTAAGGAAGCACTTTTAGATATATTATCTGTTTTTATGTCATTTTCATAATAGCCCTTCAGCAAAGTAGGTAAGTCCTGGTATCCCTAATTTATTGGCTAATTTGTGACTCATAAAGATTAGTTGGCAGGCTTGACTTCTTATAGTTAGTAGGTAATGGTGGCAAGTTTTAAATACTGGATTTCTAACTGGAAGCCCAGCAAGCTTTCCTCTACACGTCAGATTTATAAAACTAAATGTGTCAGCAATTTGAGTTTTCAAGTTCACTGAATATAGAACATTTAAATGAACATATACATTACTTTGACCAAGATTTTTAACATCACAA
Organism: Myotis davidii; assembly: GCF_000327345.1. Taxonomy (NCBI): domain Eukaryota; kingdom Metazoa; phylum Chordata; class Mammalia; order Chiroptera; family Vespertilionidae; genus Myotis; species Myotis davidii. Next base: position 3,960,038 of record NW_006283631.1, read on the forward strand.
GTACTATTTCTTAAGTGGCTAAAAGATAGTTCTGGAAACATTTTGCCTTAGTAAGCTTCTCAAAGAAGAGCTTTATAATATAAAATTTTGGTGAAATAAAATTTCAGTTATAATTTCTTCTTTGTTTACAAATCTAATTCTTTGTTAAAGTGAAGTTAATTAAGTAACTACTTAATTACTAAGATCTAAGATTCTTAGTAATCAAATCTTCTGACTATATTTTAAAGGCTTAATACTTCATTATACACGAATCCTATATAATAAAAGCCTAATATGCTAAGTGTCTGGTCATCCATTCAAGCAATTAAAGTGAAATATGCTAATGATATGCTATGGCTGCTCACCAGTTGACTAGTCAACCAGTCGCTATGATGTGTACTGACCACCAGTGGGAAGACGCTCCAACTGGTAGGTTAGCTTGATGCTGGGGTCTGGCTGATCGGGACTGAGCAAGAGGGGCCGGACACGCCTCGGAGCCCTCCCGTGGCCCCTCCCCAGCTTGCCAACCTCCCGTGTCGCTCCCCTGCCCTGATTGTGCACCAGTGTGGTCCCTCAGTCTGGCCTACGCCCTCTCGCAGTCCAGGATGCATCCAGGGATGTCGGGGAGTCAGTTTCAGCTCGATCCCACAGGTCAGGCCGAGGGACCCCACTGGTGCATGAATTAGTGCACCCGGTCTCTAGTTCTATCTAATAAAAGAGAAACATGGTAAGTGGCGTACGACCGATACCCTTCCCATTGCCTAATCAGGGCGATATGCAAATTAACTGACAGCCAAGATGGCGG
>NW_006283631.1:3961865-3962976 GCF_000327345.1 Myotis davidii
ACTCCCCAATCGGCCCTGCTCTGAGCCCGACCAGGGGCTGCACCTAGGGATTGGGCCTGCCCTCTGCCACTCGGGAGCAGGCCTAAGCCAGCAGGTCGTTATCTCCTGAGGGGTCCCAGACTGCAAGAGGGCACAGGCCGGGCTGAGGGACCCCCCTCGCCCCCAAGTGCACAAATTTTTGTGCACCAGGCCTCTAGTTTATATTATAATAGACAAGGAAGATATAGCAATTCTGTTTTGTTCATATATTAGCCCTGCAAAAAAGTTGTTCAACTGACATACATATGTATCTACTCAAGTGACAAAGTGACAAACTGTCACAATTTGCCTGGAGCTGAAGGGTTTCTTGGGACATGCAACTTTCAGTACTAAAGCTGGGACAATCCTAGGCAAACAGGACTGTTGGTCACCCTAGTACACACATAGTATATTTTATTCTTCACACATATACAACATATTATAGGTTTCTTCCTAATAACTTGAATCATCTTGCACAATTATTTTACTATGCCATAATATGACGATACCCATAGCAACCATTTTGATGAATGAATGTGCTAAACTAAGCCAGCATACTAATTTTTTTAAATATTTTATCTCAGTTTTACACATTTCTTGCTGTCACCATGTATTTTTAAACCCTTTAAGTGCTATCAGTAAAAAAAAATTTAAAAAGTCAGATAGCCTACCAACTTTCTGAGCATTTGTAAAATGCATTTTCTAAGTATAGTCTATAGTTTAAAAAAAATTTTTTTTTAAATTTTATTTTTTATTACAAAGGGTATTACATATGTGTCCATTTTTTCCCTGCCCTAGACAGTCCCCTAGCCTCCCCTATTCCCTAAAAAAATTTTTTTAAATTATAGTTGACATACAATATGATATTAGTTTCAGGTATACAACATAGTAATTAGACATTTATATACCTTGTGAAGAGATCACATTAAGACCAGTACCCTTCTGGGACCATACTTAGTTATTAAAATACTATTGACTATACTCCCTAAGCTGTACATTATATCCCTGTGACTAATTTTATAACTGGCAGTTCATAAGACTTTTTAATACCTTTCACTTTCTTGTTCATCCCCCGACCCCCACCCCCACCCCC
>NW_006283631.1:3963042-3970406 GCF_000327345.1 Myotis davidii
ACCCCCACCCCCACCCCCACTCCTGGCAACCTTCAGTTTGTTTCCAGTTGTTGTTTTTTTATTGTTGTTTTGTTTCTTAGATTCCACATATAAATGAAATCGTATGATAGTTTTCTTCCGGTCTCAAATTTCACTTAGCATAATATCCTCTGGGTCCATCCATGTTGTTGCAAATTGCAAAATTTTACTCTTTTTTATGGCTGAGTAATACTCTATTTTAAATATATGACACAGCTTTTGATCCATTTGTCTCTCCATGGACACCTGGGTTGTTTCCAAATCTTGGCCTTTGTCAATAATACTGCAATGAACATAGCGGGCCTGTGAGCATTTTGAGAAAATAAAGTACATGGTCTTTTTAATTTAAAAAGAATTGCTCTCCTGGATAAGGATTAGATTAGGTGGACAATCAATAGTGGATTAAAGAAGTTAGGAGTTCATTTTTCCTCTCATGTAAAAGAAGTTCAGGGACAGGCACCTCAGGGGTGGCAAGGAAACTTTACATCACCGGGGCGCCAGGCTTCTTTTCCGTGGTTACCCTGCATCTCATGGTTTGGAATGGCTGCTGAGAGTCCAGCCATCATTGCCACATTCCAATCAGTGAGAGGAGGAAGGTAAAGAGAATCACATTCAATATTTCAGTGTCAGCCAGAACCTAGCCATGTGGCCATATCTAGCTGCAACTAATGCTGTAAAATATAGGCTTTACGCACAGTGGCCATATGTGCCATTAAAACCAGAATTCTATTACTTAGGAAAAGAGGGGGAAATGGATATCAGGGACCAATTAGAACCCTCTGGAACAACTACCCAGACTTACTAATGTAGCAAATGAAATTTCTACTTTTGTAATCCTAAAATTATTTTCTTCGATTTATTTCTTTTCTCTGCCATCCACATGTGATTCCTGTAAAGAATGTTCAGTTCACTTACAGTGAACCTGTCAGCATATGTGTTTGCATATATCTTGGCCTGAATCATCTCTTGCACAAACATAATTCATGCTGAAATGTGGGAAGGAATTGAAAGCATTCCTAACTCTCTGCTTAAGGCTGGGTCCAATATTTCTTCTTTCAGCTAAGGCCAGTGGTTCTCAACCTGTGGGTCGCGACCCCTTTGGGGGTCAAAAGACCCTTTCACAGGGGTTGCCTAAGACCATCAGAAAACACATATAATTACATATTGTTTTTGTGATTAATCACTATGCTTTAATTATGTTCAATTTGTAACAATGAAATTGGGGGTTACCACAACATGAGGAACTGTATTAAAGGGTCGCGGCATTAGGAAGGTTGAGAACCACTGAGCTAAGCATTCAAATTATATAGACAATGGCTAAACAGGGATTTGCATAGTGTGGCTGCAACCTTGAATTATGTTATCTCCATGAGTCTGAGACTGTCCTATAAGCTCATAACTGCAATTTTCTTTGAGAGCCATCAGTCTGGTTTTGTGAGTCTCACAGGTAGAATGAAGCTATACTGACCCATAAGCATCCTCAAAGATTCCTAGATTCATGGAATTTTATTGCTAAAAGGTATCAAGAGTCCAACTCCCTCCTTGTACTGAGAAGACTCAGAGGAGTTAAGTAACTTGCCTGAGGACACCAAGCTATTTGGTTACAAAATGTACTTTGATAATTCCTCCAGGCTCAACTCTCCAAATGTCATGAATACGATGTGACCCGTGGCTGTTCAGGCCCTACCTTTAGGTGGGCCCATCATCCTTGTGGTCCTACCAGATTTCCCATTGACATGCAGAGGCAGCTTCTGGAGTTCTGTCAGCCCTGCCAGGAGAACACGTGTGGTGGCAAGTCACCTCCTCATTTGCAGGGTAAAGGGGCTTGACTGTCCCCGCTTGTGTGTAGTAAGAGAATGGAATGTGCTTTAAGGGCCGGAGTCATTGTTTCTTTTAAGATTTTTAGATCTCCCAAATAACAGTCCTAAGCCATCTCTCTCAGGCATCACGAGCATCTAGGGAACTCTGATCATTCTTTCTTTTTTTTTTTTCATGTTACACAGGACAGAAAGATGAATACACTTATAAATCATCAAATTGGAAGGGACCTAGAGATCATTATTTTCTCAATTTATTGATTTCTCAATTGCAAAAACTTAATCCAGAGTGATGAATTGGATTAGCCAAGATCATATTTCTTCCTTATGATATATGGAAAGCCAAACCTTAAAATACCATAGTTTGTTTCTGAAAATATTAACTCTTACTATTTACATAATAGACTAGTATCTGAAAACTAATTGCCCACTTAAGATGAAAGATGGAAAGTGTGGAGTTACTCCAAAAACCTCCTAAATTTATAATGACACGGCATGGGCTAGGTTTATAAAATATTTTATTTACAAAAATAGTCTTAATAAAATTAATACAAAACCATTTTACAATATAACTTATATAACTATCTTCTCAAAAAAAGTGACATTTGATTATAACACATAAACTACATTTGTATTTGTTAAGTCACATTGTAGTATAAATACGTTTCACCATCATTTTTTTTTATAATAAGGTACATGCCAAAAACAAGGAACAATCGACAACAAACGTTATTTCATTATTCTTCCGATGTAAAAGTCATCTCTGGCCAAAACAAAATGAATCAAAAAAAAAAAAAAGTAAAACAACTGTCCTGTTCAACAACACAGTCCTTTTTGATTATTTGAGAGTTTATCTGACAAAGACACAACATTAATTTGAAAGCACCGTGGCATAAAGTCTAGTAACAATATCCCCAAAAGCCTTCTCCGATGTCTTCGCTCAACTGTTTATTCAGTATTTTGCCAAGATAAATAAAGATTGATCTCAACTCTCCCCTTCATTCGTCTCAAGTGTTTCTGAATATGCACTGTGGCTTTTAGACCTTCCCACACTGGCATATGTTTAAAAAGTGAATTTCTTTCTTTGGCTTCAAGTAGAGTTTCACAATACTTAGGAGACATACTGAGCCCCTCCATGTGGCTGAATCTCTGTGACTCCCCACCCGACCACATTTCCCCGGATGTGACAAGAGTCTGCTCCTCCCGTCTCTCTTATCTCTTCATTGCTGAGAACTCGATCCCAGATATTGAAGCCGGTGAGTCTCCCAGAAAAGGCTAATGTTTCATCAAAGCCGCCGCCCACACAACAGCCGTTCTTCTCTTGGCCAATCTGCAGAATGCCTCCCTCCGGAACAATGTGACCTGCGGCCAATCCCACGGTGGTGGCCACCAGTCCACCGTTTACCCACAAGGACACGCGCCCTTTCTCAGAGTTCCAGGTGCTGCACAGATGGGTCCACTTTCCCAGGGAAATCACAGTATCCGCAGCCAGTCTGTTCTCCTCTCCGCCCACCACCAGCACGATGGCCTGATAGTTGAGGTACAGCTGGATCTCATATGGATTCCTCTTCGTGCCATAGGAAAACAGGATGGTTTTGTTTAATACATCTGTGGCTTTGACCCAAATGCAGGCAGTAAAAGACTCGAGCTTCACTGGTGTCGCCGGATGCACGCTTCCAAAAATCTTCTTGGAACGCATTGGGAATAAAATCGCTGTTTCACAGCCTAGAGTAGCAGGAAAATAAGAAGAATATGAAAAAAATATATAAAGGCATTCAGAAATGATTCTGGCATTTAGGTATGTTAGCCTGGGCATTTTAATGACTACAACTGAAAATTAGATTGCAGTATTGCAATATGACGTGAGGGGTCTCAAGTGTGTTCTCTGTGGAGCAGAGAAAACAGAAAGAAGGGAAGCCAATTGTCTCATTCAATGAAGCATCTACTAGTAAATGGAGGAGAAGGTGTGCAGAGGAGCCAAATTGTCCAAACCCACAGAATGATGAAAATCATGCTTTCGTAACTATTTCCCCTCCCAATTAGCTTTCTTTGTTACAACTTTAAAAAAAAAAATGTTGAGTCACTATGCATTAACTTCAAATAATGACACCATAATTTCCAAGAACTCAGAGCCAAACTCGTTTCCTTCCCCTTGACTTGTTCTCCAAACTCCCAGAACAAAAGCCTGTGAAATTCAACGGATCTAGCTGAGCCCATTTAGCCATTGTTAACAAGCATTTTTAAACAAAAACTTTAGGACAGTCGTGCTGTTGCTGAATACATTTTAATATACCACATGTTCTCAGATACTTATAAACTTTGCAAAAGTTTGTAGAAAACTATCTTTGAAAGGCAAAAATGTATAATGACGATGACTTTTATTGGGTGCTCACTATGTTCCAAATACTGATCTTAACATCTTACAAATCATTTTAATCCTCATATCAGCACCGGAAATAATCAATATTCCCATTTGACAGATGAGAAAACTGAGTCAAAGAGCGCTAAGTAACTGAGCTATGTTTACATAGATGGTAAGTGGTAAAACTAGGGTTTGGACTTGGGCTGCAGAGGCCACAAGCTTGACTTGCACACTGCATTGCTTTTTAATGGTGCAAGAAACCCTGGATTTGGCTAGAACAGCTGGAATTCAGTTTGTTGCACTACTAGTAAGCTGTGCAGCTTTGGATGACCCTCCTAATTTCTCCAAGCTTTCCTGTTTTCTATAAAAAGCTCTCCCTTCCACTTGCCTTCCAATAGTCTGCAAGTCAGCAAGTAACAACTATATAGCACTCAGAAAGAGCTGTGTAGCCCAAGGATATGCTTGAAAACTCTGACTTTGTCCTTATGCCTGTAAACACGATTTAAGCAGCGATAGAAACCTTTAAGGAAGAGTGAATTCTTCCCAGGGGATTGGTGGAGAACAGATTTCTGCTAAGGAGCACTTAGAAGGGACTTTCAAACTTAGTGGTTGGGAGCTCAGTGAACTCCCTCCTCTGTCCCTCTCCAGGTCACAGGTCTGGTAAGGGAGCTGGGAAACTCTGTGCTAAAACCTTGACCAGGTGAGCCCTGCGTTATGCTAACCTCATGTATGTCTGCAAGAACACATATGAGAGCTAAACTAGGACTAGGTATTCCCTTAGCAACAACGTGAAAAAAAAATTTGTCATAAAATAGCTTTGAAAAGTGAACTTCCAGAGCATTTAAAGACTAACTGGTGAATAGACAGAACCAGCAGGAACCAAAGGTCCATGCAAAGTGTGGTCAGCTAAGTTAAATGCCTGCAAGTGGCTAAGGGTGAGGCTCTGTCCTAAGAAAATTAAAGATGTAAATAGAGAAAATACTGAGATTCGTAAAATCCTGTAAAAGTAACTACCATATTAAGGCACAAAATGGGTCCTGTCACACATTGGCATTACCTTTTTCACTGAATAATTTGAATTTTTGAAGATTTTTTTAATGCAGCGTTGAGTCTTTATTCCAATGAAATTGGTAGGTGCATTTTTTTTTTCCTAGCTATGTTAAATAAATCAAACAAAGATCACGGAACAAGAGATCACATTATGCCTGGGCGTTTGAAAGATAGTCCCTGTAATGTTTCAGAAAAGTAGTATTCAAGAGGGTGCCTACTGCAACCTAATTAACTGATTTCCTGTTTAGCTAAGCGCAGGCAGTCAGGGCTGCATTCCATAGCCTTCCTTCATTGCCTCTCAAAGGCCCCGCTTCCCCTGCAGGCTGCCCTGGCTGCTGGAGTTCATGGAGTGGAACTGCATGCTGGCAGGTTTTTTTCTGATTTCTTTTGGGAACCAGTGATTGAGGCTCTTGATATCTCTTTAAAATGTCAGACACTCTCTTGTGAAATGGCTTTTAACTAATAGGGTTTCCTGATTATGTTATCAAAGACCCAACAAAATTAAAACCAGGTTCTTTGGGGGCCGGCAGAATGATTAGGAATCCCTTAGAAGCCAAGCTGGCAGGAAACCAATGGAGGGAAAATCAAAGCATGTGGATAAATCTGTTATTGGATTTAATAAAAAAATTAACATTTTGGAACTCAGAAATACATCCCTCCTCTGCTCTAACTAAAATGCATTGGCCTAATTCTTTAGTTTTCCAGGTGCATGACATGTGCAATGCTTTGCATGGTTTGCAAAAGACAAGAAATTTCATTCATTTAAAATAGCCACAGCATTATAATTTGCCTTCTTGTCACTTACACTGAGGATCTATTGTATATTTGATAGTATGCTTTCCTCTCTCTTCCCAAAGCCCTACTTAATATTTAAGAAAATGTGTTCCGTCCTGATAAACAATCCTCAAGTATTGAGGGAAGACTGGTGCTCTGGTACGGTTTCTGTGATTGTAAATGAAATGTGCTCTCGCACATGCTTATGATTCCCCCACACTCCATCCAATCAGAGCAGCCCTGTCGGGAACAGAGGGAAGGGTGGCATTGTCTGTCATTGCTTTCAGTCCCTGAGTTTCCCAGGAAAAGTTCAATTATGGTTTCTTACCCAGAACACTGGTTTTCTAATACAGCCCACAAGTGATACATCACCATTTCCTAGAAAGTTTGACTTATAAAGGAGTGTTACTTAGCTCCAAATCTTCTCTTTATTTCTTTCAGCCATCTTTAAGATGTATTATTCCAGGTTCATGTGCACTTGGGTATGACGTGGGACTTTGACAAATTGCATCTGGTTTGAACTACCGCTCTCCAGTTTGGCCCTGACCCCTCCGCTCCCCGCCCCCCACCCCCCAAAAAAAAAAATCCTTGGGGTGGTACCACGTATCCAATTGGTTCCTACACTATTGGTTCCGCTTTGGATCCCTCAGCATCCGGCTTATTCCAGCTGGGAACTCCGCTCACCAGCTAACTCCACAGACCCTGGGGCTGGGGGCGTGGGGGGCTCACAAATCCTACCAACCCTTCCTGAGATCAGATTCAGCCTCAAGTCTCTTGCTCAGAACCGGCGGGGAGAAGAGGCCGGACCAGGGATTGGAAAACATCCCTTAACATTAAGTCTGGGCCCCGAAATAGCGCGGGGAACCAGAGCTCCCCTAAAGACAGGCGGGCTAAAATTAGAAGAAGTGGAAATCCCTAACGGAGGGAAGGGAAGGGAAGCGAGACCGCCCGCTGGAGAGGCCAGGCTTGTAACTGGCCAATAGAGCCCGTCCTGCCGGGCCTGGTGGATCCGGTGTCAGCAAGGGGCCCTCGCCTATTTCAAGACTATGATGGTCACGTCCACAGCCATCTCCGGGGCTCCCCGGGGCTGGGAAATACTTTTGAAAGCCAATTTCCTTGCCATGTATAGTGTGTCTGAGCCCTGTGGCCATGCGTGGAGAAATAAGGGGTCGGGGGGAGGGAGGGAGCGAGGGAGGGAGTGGTGCGCCTGTGTGTGTTGGCCTGGAGGGTTGCCTGACGTGGCTCCCCGCAACGCGCGCTCGGAGAACAAAGCCGCAGGGACGTCCCCCCTTGGCCTTGGTCCTTACCTGCGGGCAGCCAGCGCCGGGCCGCCCAGCCCTGCA
>NW_006283631.1:3970429-3971423 GCF_000327345.1 Myotis davidii
AGGCCGTCGGTGGCCTGCAGCAGCATGCTCTCCCTCATCTGCGAGTCCTCCAGCATGATGAAGAGCTTGTCCCACTCGGAGGGCTCCCGACGGCAGTCACACGGCGTGGCTAGGGCGCAGGGACACAACACATTACGCGCCCGCCCAGACCTTCCTGGGGTGTGAGTGGTCAAAAGCTGACCTCTCTAAGTGGCCCCAAGTTCCTGCCCATCCCATCACCCCCTTTCCCTGTAAGGGCACCTCAAAGAAGCCGCTTGTATATATCTGGAAAAGGACAAAAACCTTTCAGGCTAGTCTATATTAACTTGAACTCTAGGAAACTGCCGTTCATGTGGCTCAAGTGTCTGCGATTTCATATGGTTCCGATCACGATGTATCTGTGACAGAAATAACTTTTTGAACTCCTTCCTGAAGTGTTTCTCTCTTTTTGCAAAACAGGCTATACTTTTTATCCCGTTTCATTAGCTACAAAGTCTAGGCATTAGTTTGAGACCCAAAGAGCTGGATCTGCAGTTAGGGGTTAGCAGAGAGAGTTAACGTGAACTTACGGTCCTCGGTGGGATGAAGTCCATTGTCTATTTCGTTGTCCAAATTCACGTACATGAGCTCATAGTCATCCGAGTTCTCGGCGCGCACTGCAAACCAGAGAACACAAAACAGAATCGCACAGAGATGCATTGCTGGAGGGAGACGAAGTTCTTCGGAGACTTCCCACAGCTGGCGGGAGGAGCCGGGGGAGAGCCGCACCAAGTAGCAGAGTTGGAGCGGAGGAGAGTGAGAGTGAGCGGCAGGAGCCCAGCGCCCTTAATAAATGCTGGGGACGCCTGAGTGGGGATGAATGAGTAATGCCGGTGGCACTGCATAACGGGAGTTCCCCTGAATTTGAGGGGGAGGGGGCTGGGTGGGAGGGCGAGGGGGACGTGGAGGCTGCACAATAGTAAACCACAAAGGTTTGCGCTGCAGTCAGATTAATTGGAGGAGGGTCATAGGGGAA
>NW_006283631.1:3971842-3973859 GCF_000327345.1 Myotis davidii
GGGCGAGGGGGGGCGGTCCTGGGCTCAGACTGTGCCCCTGAGGATTAGCTGTTGTAACTGGAATTGGTGGTACTGAGGGATGACAGGGAGGGGGCGGGCCTGGTTAGGGGGAGAAATGACTCAGTGGGCACAGAGGTGTGAAAACAAGATCATCCTGGCAGCATTTTGTGTGCGCTTTTATCATTTCACAACCTTTATGTGCAGAAAACTTTTTTTTTCCACTTTTCTTTTGTAAGCAGTTTTATAGGTCTAAGCTGTGAAAGTTACTTGCTGATTCCAAAATAAACCAACTTGGTAAGAAAGTTCTATGACTCTGGAATCCAAGTGTGTTCCTCGTTATTCCGTCTTTAATCCTTCTGGAGTCGCGACTCTACTTTCATAAACACACCTTTTAAATGGCAACACGGCGAAACTGGCAAACCTAACATGAGAAATAGCTGGCGGAAAGGAATAAACTGATCTTAGGTCTGTTTTTCATAACAAGATATTCTGTGCAAATTATATTATTCCACTAGGCTCAGAGTCAAAGATCATGTTTTTTAAAGTTAATTTAGGGATTCCTGCTTCTGCCAATATAGGAAGGTCTATATAAACTGAAACTTTCCAGCACAAAACACCTAGAAATGTGTTTAAACTAGAATAATTAGAAACACTTTAAATGTAGGAATAAATGCTCCTCCCTCCCCAAATAAGAGAAATATCCAGGGGCCAAAGGTAGAGAAGGAACCAAAACAGGAGGGGTAAGGCCAAGAGCTGATGCTGGAGCCCTCCTGGAGGGTGAGGTGTCCCTTCTGTAATGACCAAGTGTTAGTGACTGACCACGTGGGATTAAAGCATAGGCCAGCCTGAGGAGCTAGAGGTGAGGACCTACCTAAAGCCAGACTCTCAGGGAGGTATAGCCCTACTCTCTGCCCCAGCACCAGAAAGGGAAAAGTAAGGAAGTCGCTCTTTGACAGAACCCTACAGATAGAGTCCCTAAGAATTTGTGATGTGGGGCCTGCCCTTACACACATTCCAGATTTAAATGTATGCTCTCTGCCACTGTAACAATAAATTCACAATGAAAAATATGTAAACACAAGTGTGTTTAAATTATTTAAGATCTACAAGAAGAAATGAGAAAACTGAAAAAAAAAAAGACTAGGTTCTTTTTTAAAGAACCAAATATAACCTCTAAAATTAAAAAAAAAAAGTAATTGGATTAAAAAAAAACCCTAAAGAAATTGGGTTAAGTGGCAAATTAGACAAAACTGGTGAGAATATTAAGGAACTGGAAGCAAGAGCTAAGAAAACAATCCAAAAGGTACTCTTTAAATTTGGTATCCTAAAATCCTTTCATTATTCAGAAGGATAATAGAGATAAATTAATTTCACTTTTTTAGTTAAAGGATGTTTCTATTTTTAAGAATAACTACCAAAATCAAAAGGAAATAGAACATCCAAATACAAGGAATAGAGCTAACGGTATATAATAAAACTCTAATATGCAAATCGACCAATCAACAGAATGACTGGTCACTATGATGTACACTGACCACCAGGGGGCAGATGCCCAATGCAGGATCTGCCCCTGGCGGTCAGTGTGCTCCCACGGGGGAGTGCCATTCAGCCAGAAGCCAGGCTCATGGCTGGCGAGCGCAGTGATGGTAACTGGAGCTTCTCCTGCCTCCATGGCAGTGCTAAGGACCCCTTGGGGTATGTCTGCCTGTGGAGAGTGGGACTAAGCTGGCAGGTGGACATTCCCCAGGGGGGTCCTGGACTGCAAAAGGGTGTAGGCCGGGCTGAGGGACTGGAGCTATCCTATATAATAAAAGGCTAATATCCAAATCAACCAAACAACAGAATGACTGGTCACTATGATGTACACTGACCACCAGGGGGCAGATGCCCAATGCAGGATCTGCCCCTGGCGGTCAGTGTGCTCCCACGGGGGAGTGCCATTCAGCCAGAAGCCAGGCTCATGGCTGGCGAGCGCAGTGATGGTAACTGGAGCTTCTCCTGCCTCCATGGCAGTGCT
>NW_006283631.1:3974004-3974596 GCF_000327345.1 Myotis davidii
AAATGTTGTGCACCGGGTCTCTAGTTAAAAAATAAAACACTTGATCTATTCAATAGAAAGAGTGAAGAAGGAGATAAAAATATAGGCAGAGCAAGATAAATTAAAAGTACAACAGAATGTGATAAAAATAAATCAAAATTTACCAATAATCACTATAAATATTAATGAAACAAACTTTCCAGTTAAGAAACAAAGGTTGTCAGTAGGTATAGTTTTTAAATCCCCAGCTATATGTTGCTTACAAGAGCCATGAGTAAACATTAGAATCTAAAAATGTTGAAAGTAACCAATTTAAGGGGGTGGTGGGAGAATATACCAAAAAATGTGGCATTCAAAAAAGCTAGAATGATTATATTATCAGCCAAAAACAGACTTTAAGGCAAAAGAGAATAATTAAATTATGATGAAAGAAAGACTATTAAGAAGTTATCTCAGAATTAGCTAGTAAGATCGTTTTTAAAAATATATACCCGAGGAGAACCAAGATGGCGGCATAGGTTAACGCCGGAGTTTGCCGCCTCAAACAACCATTTCAAAAGTGAAACTAAAAGACGGAAGGGACATCACCCAGACCCACAGGAACGCTGGCTGG
>NW_006283631.1:3975032-3987389 GCF_000327345.1 Myotis davidii
TAGGGAGTGAGGGCGGGGGTGGGGCGGGAACTGGGAGGAGGGGAGTTATGGGGGAAAAAAGAGGAACAAATGTAATAATCTGAACAATAAAGATTTAAATTTAAAAATATATATATATATACCCAAGATTGACAGAATTATAAGGAGAAATTGACAAATCCATAATTATAGAGGGAGATTTTAACATACCTCTCTCATAACCAAGTACAACTCTGTCATCACTAAGCATTCAAATGTAAAAAAAAAAAACTGCTCAAAGATACAGAAACTATGTCATTTCAAGTTCAACTTAATGAAATATATAGAGCATCACCCAGGTTTTACAAGCAAGTTTAATCAAACATTGAAAGAACTCATAATTTCTATCTTATCCAAACTGCTCCTGCAAGTAGAGTGTGCAGGAATGTGCTAAATTCTTTTTATATGTCTAGTAAGTATAGCAAAAAGAGACAAGGACAGTTCAAAAAAGAAATAGCATGCTAGTCTCCTTTAAGAACATAGATGCAAAAGCTCCAAATAAAATATTAGCAAAACAAACCCAGCATCATATGCATGAAAATACATCATAACCAAGTTGAGTTTATTCCAAGACCTCAAGATTGATTAAATGTTAGAAGATCTATTAATTTATTACATTATCAATTTGAAGAAGAAACCATATAATCATGTTAACAGATATAGAAAAGTTATTTAATAAAATTCAGTAGTCATTCATGTTCAAACTAGGAAACAGGAATGTAAACTGATAAAACATAAATACCAAAAATCTATAAAAACATATATATATATACACATAATGGTGAATCCTTAGAAACATACTCTTAAAAATAATAAGAAGAAGAATAAGAATAATAAAAGGATACTCATGGACATGGGTTCTACTCATCAAAGTGTTGGAGGTCCGGCCAACAAAGTAAGACAAAAATAAGCCACATAAGGGATAATGTTGGAAGGAAAGAAACAAAGTTGTTATCAATTATTCTAAGTTGATTATCCATATGCAAAATCTTAAGAGACTCTGAAGACAGGTTATTAATAAGAGAATTGAGCAACTTCTGTTGGGTGGAAGATCAATATACAAAAATCAATTGGTTTCTTAATACCAGCAGACAACTGAAAATACGTTTCTTAAAAAAAAAAAGCTTCCATTTACAATATCAATAACAAACATGGGATACTTAGAAATCAATTTAATGAAAGATACATAAAGTACAATATTATAAAACTTTACTGAAAATGTAAAAAAATATATATATGAATGTAAGGATATATCATGTTCTTCAGTAAGAGGACTCATTTTCATAAAGTCTATTGTCCCAAATTAGTCTATACATTAAATATATACAAAAAATAAAATCCTACCCTAGTTTTTTGAGGAAGTTGATAAAGTTGTGGTAAAATTTATGTAAAGGGGCCAAGAAGAATTTGAAGTTGAAGGTGAAGAAATTTGCCCTATGAAATATAATGATCTATATATATAAAAGCCTAAACAATTGTCCAACCATTTGACAGTCAAACAGGTAGCTATGACATGCAATGACCATCAGGGAGCAGATGCTCTGATCAGTAGCTATGACATGCACTGACCACCAGGGGAGGAAGACTATCAATGCAGGAGCTGCCGAGCTGTGGTGACTTGGCAGCTGCGGTTCTCGGTTGACACACCCGGAACCAGAGAGGAAGGAGCCCAATTCCAGGGTGCATCACCCAAGAACTGCCTTCTTGCAATCTGGGATCCCTCAGGGAAGTCAGAGAGCCGGTTTCAGCCCAATCCCTGCAGGCCAGGCCAAATGACCCCAGTAGTGCACGAATCCATGCACCGGGCCTCTTGTTAATTATAATTTTTAAAAATTATAATTGGTGAAGGTATGATAAATACCCAGAAACAAACCCAGACACATGGGAAACCTTATTTTGGAAAAAGCTATTACAAATCAGAAGAGAAACAATTGATGATTACTTAATAAAAGGACCTGGGACCATGGTTTAAAATAAACATGCAAAAAAATATATAACTAGATCTCTTCCTCATATGTACAAAAGTAAAGTCCAGATGAATTTCAGACAAATATAAAAACAAAACGATAATGCTTTTAGGAGAAAATATAGAAAAAAAATTACATGTACTTATATGAGAGAAAGATTTCTCAATGATAACAAAAATAGACTATAAAGAAATTTTTAAAATCAACTAGATTAAGACTGCAACTTTAAAACAGATAAACAAATAATTAGTGCCTAGATTAAATAAGGAATGTCTACAAATCAATAAGAAAACCAAACATCCCAATCCAAAATAGGCAAAGGATATGTATGAATGGCCAAATCATGGGAGAGGAAATGACCTATAAACATATAAAAAGGGGTGTGCTCAGCCTCATGAGAGTAATTAAGGAAATGAAAATTAAAACAACAAAAAAGATGAGCTATTTTCTCACATCCCATCAGAGTGGGAAAAAGGGAGGTCTGTCAAGACCAAATGTTGGCAAGAATGTAGAGCAACGGAAACGTGCTGCTGGTGGGTGTATAAGTTGTTAAAATCATGTTGGTAGGTAGAATAATGTACCCCCAAAGATGTCCACATCTTAATCCCCATAACCAGTGAACATGGTATGTTTTATTGCACTGAAGATGGAACTGAGGATGTTATATATATATGTTACGAGAAAATCCTAGATTATCCAGAAGGACTCAATGTAAATCACAAAGATGCTTAAAAGTGGAAGAGAGAGGCAGAAAAGAGAATCAGAGAAAGAGGTGTGATAAAGGAAGCCGGGTCAGAGAGATGCTATGTCGATGACATTGAAGATGGAGGAAGGGGACCCTAAGCCAAAGAATTCTGGTGGTGTCCTGAAGCTAGAAGGGCCAAGGAAACGTATTCCTTCCTACAACCTCCAAAAAGGAAGCCAGCCCCTTCCAATACCTGACCTTTAGCCCGGTTAGACTCACGTCAGCCTTCTGCATTGTAGAGATGTCTGATAATAAATTTGTGTTGTTTTGGACTACTAAGTTTTTGGTAATTCCTTATGGCAGCAATAGAAACCTATTACAACCACTTTTCATAAAAATTTTAGGAGATCTAGAAACTTTCCCAGGGACACACCCACTGCTTTGCTACCTTAGTATACGGTCTAGGGACCATCAGCATCACCTTCAAAGTTAGTAGAAATTCGGATTCTTAAGCACTACCCTCAATCGGCTGAATCAGTATCTGTGTTTTAACAAGTTGCCCAGATGATTGAGCGCCAAAGCAACCCCCAGAGCAGCCTCCCACATATAGACAAAGAAATAGGTATAAAAATTACAGCACTATTGGTAAAAGCAATTGTTAATAATAATTTATCTTTCAACCACAGAGCGTGTGAATAAATTGTTGCATACTTATATAATGGAATACCACACAGCTGTAAGAATAAATGGAGAGCTCCTTGGAGATAAAACTTCTAAGTAAGGTCAAATGGGGGAAAGCTGTGTTGCAAAGAAATATATTTAATATGATACAATAATATAGAATTTAAAACATGCAAAACAATACTATAAAATGCTTATTGATACATACACATGCAATTAAAGTGAAAAAAACACTCAGGAAGATGGTAAATACTAATTTCAGGACGGTGGTTGCTTCTGGGGAGAAAAATAAATGAGTGGGATGGGAAGCAATTATGCCATAAGGTTAAGTTTTGACAAAGCTGGTTGATAGGTATACCCGTGCTCCTTACAGTATTGTCTAATGACTTTGAATATTTCATAATTTAAAAGAATATACTAATTTATTAATGGAATTTATAGGATTTCTACATCAAAGTGTCATCATCAGTTTCTAACTCAAAAAAAATGTTCTTATGCATTTACTTTTGTATTCTTTGATTGAAATTCAAGCTAGCTGAAAAATGACTAATCTGGAGTTTTCCCCCTCAAGGCTCCCAGGGAGTATTGTACCAAAAAGCCTTACACCAATTTCCCATCCTGAATGCCAACAACAGTCCCATTCATCATGACCTTTTGCAGAGCTGATCAGTTTGTCTACATAATAAGCTCTATGATCCAATGTGTTCTGTATAGATTGGGCATTGCATTTAAAATTCCTGATCCTTTTAGGAAAAGCTGTTACTAAAAATAAACAAAATAAAACAATATTTTTCAATGCATACATTTTTTAAAAAAAGAAAACCTGAATATTTCCAATACCTTGTACTCTATGGGCATCTGATTAAAATCTGTTTGAGACCAATTCTGTAAACCACATATGGAAAAAGCAAGACTCATTATTTTTTGTCACTCAAATACATTGTTTGATCTAGAATCAGCCTTATTAAACTTAGTCATTGACATTCTGAAAATGCTGGCCTTCTTTCCTCTATTCTCATATCTAAATGTCCTTTATATATGAACTAGAGGCCCAATGCACAAAGATTCACGCAACAGGCCTTCCTTCCCCTGGCTGCCAGCACCACCTTCGCTCTGGCCAGGAGCCGCCTTCTGCCTTCGACTGCTGCCTAGAGGCCCGGAGCAGCCCGGGCGGGGTGGAATGCCACCTTTGTCGCATCAATTTGCATATTCCCTCCTTATTGGCTGTGGGCACTGCCATCTTTGTCGTGAAGTGATGATCAATTTGCATATTCTGTCTTTATTAGATAGGATTTGTCCCCACCATTTAATAAAGGTCTAAATATGTGTAATTACTGCTTATTTGATTCTTTCTGTGCATATTTTCTGTATACAAAGCTGAATTTAAAGTAAACAGAGGCAGGAAAATTCTTGTTCAAGAAATCCATAGAAGCCAGTTCTCCCGAGACAGTTAAGAACTTGAGAGGATTTTGAGAAAAAAACCCATACCATAAAGTGATAGGCAGATGTTTCCCATATGTTGTTTGCAGATAAATCCCTGTAGTTTATACAATATTTTTTCTTGAGATTTTGCCATTTTAAATCCAGTTGTTCATACATGTCTTTGAGGCAAATCACATGTGACAAACAAGCTGACTCTAAACTTCCCTTGAAATAGTGCAGAAATTAGAGATTTGAATTTGCTTTGCTACTCTCCAAACTTCTCATAAAAATAAGGCCTAGCCTCCATATGTCGATTGTGTAAGTCATATGCCTGGTATTTCTCAGGAATGTGCACACATTCCTCAGCAACTTTTTTGCTGTCCTTCAGTTCCATGTAGGTTCGTGCTTGTGACACTGCTTAATTTACATTTAAGCAACATCCAAATGTTCTCATCAGGAATTCTTTATCGGAACCGTTTCTTCTGAAGGGTGTGGTCTGGTTACTGTCAAAGTTTCCTCTCTCCCCATGGTGCATTACTCGGGAAAATTTTTCATTAGATATAACACTGATCACATCATAAAATATTCTCTTTTATGGATTCGGCCTAAATTGTGCTTTCACAATTTTTGGAACTAAACAGCATAAGGTACTGTTATTTTCAGCAGAAGACTTGGGCATCAGCTCGTGCTATGTATTACATTCCGTGCAAAGGTGATTTCATTGCTAGTAATGTAATTTCTTGGGCTCATCCCTTTATTGTTTTCTCAACAGGCAACACCATGTTGTTGAGGGTGTTACCTGCTGTGTATGAAAAGCAGCCTCAGCCAATTAACAGACACCTGACAGAACTCCTGGCCTTGATGTCGCAGCTGGAGCAGCCAGAGCAGTACCATCTTCTGCGGCTTCTGCACGTAGCCGCGAAGAGAAAGCAACCAGAGGTAAAGAGTACAGTATGCACTTGATGGTCCCCACAACCACGCATGTTTTGGGGCATGTGAATAGGATGTGTACTTCCGGTTAACTCTCTCATAGGCCTACACATGCTCATCCACCTTTTCTAGAGTCATAACAGTCAGGAGGGTGATGGCA
Organism: Myotis davidii; assembly: GCF_000327345.1. Classification (NCBI taxonomy): domain Eukaryota; kingdom Metazoa; phylum Chordata; class Mammalia; order Chiroptera; family Vespertilionidae; genus Myotis; species Myotis davidii. The sequence goes on from NW_006283631.1 coordinate 3,980,896, forward strand.
GAAGTTGGATACTGCCTGGGGTTACTCTGGCCTGAGAAACAAAACCAATAGGATTTATGTGTGCATGTATTTTTTTATTCATCATGAGGAATTGGCTTGTGCCGTTATTGAAGCTGAGGAGTCCCACACTCTGTCATCTGCAAGCAGAGGATCCGGGAAAGCTAGTGATGTAGGTCAATGTAAGTCTGAAGATCTTAGAAACAAGAGAACTGATGGTGTGAGTTGTAGTCCAAGTCCTAAAGCCTGAGAACCTATGGGATGAACCCATGTCACCCCAATAAGTTCAATTTAAATAAATAAATAAATAAATATGTAAATAATCTGGGGCTGACACTGGCTAGATACCTGTCCCAAAGCCATGTGGGTCAGTCCAAGCTACATCGTAAACTCAGTCTAAATCTCGCCAATGAGATCTTTTTATCTCAAAGAGATCTTTTTACACTCAACAATTGAGGCTGTAAGGCTGTGGCTGGTAAAGCCTGTGGTGGGTCCAGAAGCCACAGCAGAAGGTGGCAGTCAGAAAGGTGAGCTGGGCAAGAGGAGGAGAATTGAACTGAACAAGGAGGAGAGGGTGGCAACAGATTCCTGCAGGTATTGTGGGTGCTGAGTATGGATCCCAGAAGGAAGAAGCAAGGATTTGGGAAGCATCCACAGTGGTGAGAATGGGCCCTGCCCATGCCAGGATCCTACCCAGTGGGAAGATGCTGTGACAGGTAACTCTCCATCACTTTGTTTCCCATCAACGCTCACCTTCATGGTAAGGCAGCCCCGCCTAACCTCCTTCGGTCCTCAGCCCTTCAATTGCTCACCCTTGACTGCTGAGGGGCACAGGCAGTGAGCTAGAGGAGCACCTGATTCACCTCCTCTCTCTTAATTTGTCCCTTAATTAGACACTGGGCAAAGGGAATGGGAGGAGTTCAGACAAAGGGTTTACTGAGAGAGGACAGTGAAAATGTGGCAACAATCAGAAATGAGGACGAAGGCTTTCAATGATAGTCTAGTTCAATTAATTTCAGATGAAATAGGAAGCGAAAGGAAGAGGTTGTTAACCTTGGGAAATGTGGATGAAAGCAATGCTTTTCTTTCTGCATAAAAGCTGTGCCAATGCTCTGTAACCTGGACATAAAGTGTGTGGGTTCTCCAATGAGGGCAAAGTGCAAGAATGCCTTCCTCACTACCTACCTTCTGTGACTGGTGATAACCTGTTTTTCCAGGGATGCGGGGGGTCAATAGTCGGCCCGTGAGAAAGTATCTTCTCTATGTGCAGCTGAGTAGTCCATGAGATTGCAAACAAGGCATAGCTTCAACATCAACCATACATCTGTGAGCTTCCACGTGGCTGGCGGGGCAGGTGGTGCCCGTCCTCCATCACTGCCCTCTGGGTATGCCCTCTCAGGAAACCATCCTTCCTAGGTGAAGACAGGCAGTTCCTGGATGGTGATTCATGGCTGGAAGCTCCAGAGAATCCTCCGAGTCCACTTATAGGAAGAGGCTGGGTGGTCAATGTTCCAAGTGGCTTTCTGGAGCAAAGTCTGCATTCTTGGCTCCTAAAAATTATGCTGTAGTGGAGCCAATGAAAGGGACAGAATTTAGTAACACATGTGAGTGTATCTGTTATTATCCCCAGGACGTGGGCTTCTAGCCCTAACGGCAGCAAGTGTTGAGTTCAGCCCTCCATTGTTTAATGTACAGACCCAGAGGAACTCCTTTTGTGGTCTGGTCTCTAGAGAAGAGAGTCATTTTATAGGATTTTTCTCTCAGCAGTGTAGAGCATTTCTAGTTACATACCGATTCCTACAGCACCAAACACAGCTGACATGACTCAGAAGTTACTTTCACTATTTAAAATAGATGTCAGTTGCAGAACTGACATTAAGAAGATAGTGTTAAAAGGCATGCACACACACACAAACACACACACACACACACACACGTATAAAATGGTGGACACACACACAATAGCTGTACCTTTTATTCTATGCATTTAAGTTATGGTTCTATGTTTCCAGATGGCCCTACCCACAAGGTGCCCATGGCCTGGGATGAGATATGTCTACAACACTTCAGTTCAGTGACAGGATACTAAAATTGTCAGCAGACTGCTGTGGACGCAAAAAATAATCTAATCTAATAAAAGAGAAACATGCAAATTGTCTGTTCCCTTGCTACACCCACAAGCCACGTCCACAAGCCATGCCCACCAGCCAATCAGGAGTGAATATGCAAATTAACCCAACTAAGATGGTGGCAGCAACAGAGCTGGAGCAAAGACCCCCCCACACTGAAGGGGGTGTGGCCAGCCTGAAAATGGCCCTCAGCCCTTCACCCAGGCTGTCCAGGCACGCCAGGGGGCACCCCTACCCTGAAGGATCTGTGGCCAGTGTGCAAACAGCAATCAGCCCCTCACCCAGGCTGCCCAGGCATCCCAGTGGAGACCCCCACTCTGAAGGGGGTGTGACCAGTGGCAAACAGCCATCAGCCCCTCACCCAGGCTGGCCAGGCACCCAAGTGGGACTCCCACCCAATCCAGCAGGTGATCATCCCCTGAGGGGTCCCAGACTGTGCCCCCGAGTGCACAAATTTTTTTGCACCGGGCCTCTAGTCCTATATAATAAAGAGCTAATATGCTAAATAGATCGAACAGCAGAACAATCATCCAGACAACCTTCCAGATAAAGCCAGGACTGCGAGGGCCAAGCCCCTTGCACAAATTTCGTGCATCAGGTCTCTATTAAAAAATAAAATAAAAGGTAGTGATTAATTCTGCTCAGAAAGAAACAGAGAAGCCAGGGATAGGACCCTTCTATGGGCAACTTGCTCTACAAGGTTCTGGTCTGGACCTGGGCCCCCACCCTGTCCCCATCCACTGCCCCACCTACAAACACTGTCCAGGTAACTCACAATCCCTTCTCTGCATATCTCCATCCTGCTTCCAGGGCTTGTGCAGGCCTGTTGGCTGGGGCTGTTCTCCCAAGGACAGGCCATGTTAAGTGTGACCCCACAGGCCCAAAGGCTGTGGGCTGGAATATCCACAGACATGCATAGAAGACTCCTTGCAGGGCAAAGCCAGGGGTAGGGAGGGAAGTAAGCAGCAAGGAATGAGGGCTAGGGGTCATTTCCCCCTGTTCCTTCTACAAAGGCCACAAATTGCACAATCCAGCCAAGCCTCCCAGATTGCTATAAAGGCTTATGTGTCAGGTAGAAGGAAAGAACTTGTTTTTTTTAATAGCTGCTGAATATTAGGATGTGGCCTGGGGACCTCCATTTGTACTCTAGCCCCAGGTCCTGTATGTGTTTAGGATGGCCTGGAGGAAAGGGTTCCCAGAAATAGAGCTACTTAAGATTGACTTTGCAAGTATGTGTTCAAGCCACTGTGGGTAGTCAGTGGCATGCTGCTGAGTCAGAGGGTTCACGGGGGAAGAGGCAGCAGATTTCCCCATCAGTGAAGACCCTGGAATGCCATGGCACTGGGATTCCGGTCGTGGGCTGTGGGAAATCTTTGAAGGCCTGGCATGATCAGATGGGGTTTTAGGACAGTGACTCTGATGGCAGAGAGGAGGCTGAACACAGGGGAGAAAGACTTCAGGCTGGGAGGCCAGTTTGGGAGCTTTCTCAGTGCTCCATGAAATGGGGCTTATGGCCTGAACCAAGGCCACACCAGCTTGCCCTCTGCCAGCTATCCCTATTGTCTGAGTGGCCCCTATCTCTCAGCAAAGACAAGCTTCTCTGAGACGTGGAGCAGGGCCAATGAGGCAGCACCGAAAAGACCAGACCAAAGCAATGCTCTGCATTTGGAAAATTCTTCCTTATCCAAGAATAACCCATCTGAAGCCCAAAGCACCACTTCCCCATCACATGCGTGATAAACTCTGAGAAATATCTGTCTTTTCTATCACCACCATAATAAACTTTGGGTTATCAGGGAACTATAGCAAATAATCAACTTTTATCTAATTGGTAAAATTGGTATCACTTTATTCACATTGCTTGGGCATCTCTCCTCCTTGCTTCTTTTATGCATTCAATTCTGGTTAGGCCTTGAATCTTCATTTTTTTTCTTCTTTTCCTTTTTTATTTTTCTTCACGGGGCAACAGACATTATATACTCTTGCGTGCCTTGGAGGTAATTAAAATGAAATTGGCATGAGAGGGAGCACATGTCACAGAGACCGGGGTGTTCCGGGAATGAGACATGAAGAGCAGGGACAGGGAAATGGAACGTTATAGAATGGGACAGGAAGTGTGTAAGCATTTTCCATTCCTAAAGGCCTCGAGTTAGGTGTGCTGCCATGACCCGGAGCAGCTGGCCGACACTTCTGCCATGTGTGCCAGGGATCCCTCGTGGCTTCCCCTGAAGGACATACAATCGCGCCCAATGCACAGGCAGCATTTACTGAACTGCTCATTGCTCTGTGCCAGTTACCAGAAACTAGCCCAGTCCTTTCCTCCAAAGTCCTAGATAGGAATGTAAACTTTAAATTTACAGATAAGGACAATTTTACTTATCTCACAACTGTCTTCTTTTATGTCTCTATTACTTATGCTGCATATGGCACATGACAGTATATACGTGTACACAGTGTGTACAACTAACTATTCGAGTATATGGGAGTGTGTGATTATCCGAATGTTACCCTGTACAATCATTTAGACTTGTCTTTCTTTGATGTGTTCCTGCAATTCACCCTCCTGGCCAGGCTCTACGCTAGGCACTGAGTATACCATGATGTACAAAATAGAAATGATTCTTGACCTTGTAGACCTTTCAATCCAGTCTGCAAAAACAGACATCTAAACCAGCGATGAGAAGAAAGCGTGAGAAGGACCTGCTCAGACCCATTTAGCGTATGATTGGAGCTTCAGGAGGCACACTGGACTGAGAGAAGGAAATCTGAGGAAGGCTTCTTAGGAATTCACAGCTAATCTGAGGCCTCTGAATGACTGGGAGTTACCCAGCAAAGTTGGGGCAATAAGAATTATAGGCAAAGTGAATCACATGAGTCAAATCCCAGATGCAAGAGAAAAGTTAGCAGGTCAAGAAAACTTTAAAAAAAAATTTCAACTTTTTAAAGACATGATTGAAGTGTGTGATATATGATGAGATCTGGATGGGGAGAGAGTAGAAGAGGTGGCTGAGAAGATAAACCTAGAAAGATGGATAGGAGTCAGTTCAGAAAAGGTCAGCTAAGCCACTGGCCTGAGAGCAATGGCAAATCAGTGAGGTATTGTCAGCAGGGGCGGGTCACCATTGTGGCCACACGTGGGGAAGGGGTTGGACAGACAAGACTGAAGGCAGAGAGAACACTTAGGATGCTGTTAGGATAACCCAAATGCAGAGTGATTGGATCAGTGGTCTCAACTTAAATGTCCCTGCTGAGAGAGGACTTCCCTGACCCCCAGCCTAAATTAGGACCCTGGGGCAGTCTCACAGCATAGAATTTTCCCCTACATGAAATGTATTATATGCATTTCTGTTGCAATTATTTATTTTGCTAAATGTCTCCTTTTCTAGGTAGTGATTTATTCCATGAAGGCCTGTTATACTTATTAGCAACTGTAACTCCAGCATCTTGCAAATAAGAAGGACTCAGTAAATATTTGTGAATGAGTGTGTGAAAGTCCACCACCAGCGTGGCTTTTGGGGTTCAAAGGCTTGGAGGAAGAGCTGACGCACAAATGACACACAAGACGAAATATTAATTTTGATACTGGAGGAAACCAGAGGAAAACTCTACCATAGCAGTCAAGTTCTCTTGAGTCTCTGTTCCCAGCTGCTTTTATTAGCTAGAACACACAATTGCCTTTTAGGAATGCAAACAGACATATCAATGGTAATGTTTAGTAAACAGTAAGATTGTCAGGTTTTGGGGGAGTTTGCTTTAGGCCATCGAGTCAGCAACAAGTAATAAAATGTAAATATTCACCCTGTGAATACCATAGCAGTCAAGTTCTCTTGAGTCTCTGTTCCCAGCTGCTTTTATTAGCTAGAACACACAATTGCCTTTTAGGAATGCAAACAGACATATCAATGGTAATGTTTAGTAAACAGTAAGATTGTCAGGTTTTGGGGGAGTTTGCTTTAGGCCATCGAGTCAGCAACAAGTAATAAAATGTAAATATTCACCCTGTGAATATCAAATAAAATATATTCACCCTGTAAATATCAAAAGGAGTACCAGCCAGCCTTCTGCCGACTCCTCACATTTATGTATATATTTTTAATTAAATCTTTATGGTTCAGATTATTCAGCATGAGTGAGTGGATAGGTGAATGGAAATGAGAGGAGTGGACAGATCTGTGGGATACTTGGGAGATGGAATCAATAGGACTGGATGATTGAGGCTGTTGATAAGGGAAAAAGTCAGTTGTCAAGAATGAGTCTCGGATTTCTGGCTTGAGTTTCCAAGGAGATAAAGGTGTCACTTACGGAGAAAGAGACACTTGTGGCTAAGAGGTGGGAAAAGCGGGTTTGAGGCAGGGGGCGGATTGTTGT
>NW_006283631.1:3987434-4013031 GCF_000327345.1 Myotis davidii
GTGCAACGGATTCGGTTTTTAATCCCAGAAGCTATATTTCAAGTCTATTTTACAAAAAAGGTAACAAACCAAAAAGGCAAACCAACAACACACGAAAGAAATAAGTATGTAGAAGGATGGATGAACAAATAGTTGTGGCTTTTATTGTTGTTTTCCACAGGTTGTCCTTTCTAATTATCTTATTTTAGCAGACAAAACAATTTGTTAAATTGTCAGTATGCAACATGCCTGTGTATTAACATACTGGATTTATTCCACACAAAAATTCACATTTTTCCTTAATATGAAGTATTGTATCTTTATATTCATAAAGGAATTAAAATACAGAAAGAAATATTAGGCAATTGGGAATAGAGTAGAAATTATTTTATTTTCATAATTTTTTTCACATTACATTTTTTAATCAAAATGGAAAACTGAAGAAAACATGGGACATCCTTCTGCTTTCTTATTTTTATTGTTAAATGTTTCCAAACCAGACCAGCCGGTGTGGCTCAGTGGTTGAACATTGACACATGCACCAAGAGGTCACCGGTTTGTTTCCCTGTCAGAGCACATGCCCGGGTTGCCAGCTTAATCTCCAGTAAGGGGTGTGCAAGAGGCAGCTGATCAATGTTCTCTCTCATCCATGTTGCTATCTCTCCTTCTCTCTTCCTCTCTTTCTAAAAATCAATGAAAACATATTTAAATGTTTCCAAATCATATTTCTCCAATTTGAAGGCTTTGATTAAAGGATCTCTTATGTACTTTGTCTTTTAAATTAGAGCTCTCATGGTGGTTTGAAGGAAAATATAACACTTCTGATGAGAACATAACACATCAAAACTTGATTTATGAACAGCAGCATCTAAGCACTTATAAACTTTACTCTTTAATAGCACAGCACAGGTTAAAAGAAAAAGAAACTGAAGCCTCTGTAATTTTATTGTAAATTTAAAATTCCAGACTTGGGAAATTTTTTTTAATCTTTAATTTCTTTATTGGTTAAAGTATTACAAGTGTGTCCTCGCCCCCCCCATTAACCCCCAACCTCCCCCGCACACACTCATGCTCTCATCCCCCTGTTGTCCATATCCATTGGTTTGGGCAGATTTGGGAAATTTGCTTTAGTTCCAAGGGTAATAATCTCAGAATGTGCTGAGTTCAGATTTAATGAAAAATATATATATATTAGATTGAATCTGATTTAATTAATTGTCCTCCTCATTTCTCTTTGTTCTCCCCTCTCCTTTCTTTTTTGTAGGTGGTTCAGAAGTGTATTCCTTTCTTAATCGGACATTTGAAAGACTCAACCCATAGTGATGTCATCCTAAACATCCTCATAGAGATTGCAGGCTATGAACCAGTGGCTCTGAACAGTTTCCTTCCGATGCTGAGAGAGATTGGTGAGAGATTCCCCTACCTCATCGGACAGATGGCCAGAATTTATGGAGCTGTTGGGCATGTGGATGAAGTAAGTTTGGCTTTTTTTTTTCTCTCTCCACTTCCTTAAATTCCATTGGCACTCAGTCCATTGAAGCTCTATGGCCTACACATTTTTCCTGGGACTTCTGAGAGTTCCCATTTCTTTTTGAACCTTTTGCATGGACAGTGGCCTCTGTGTCAAGGCCACATTATATAGCAGGGCTACGTGGAAGGTTCAGGAAGTGAGGATTTCATTGCTGGAGTGGCACCTGAGGAAGGGAAGGGTTAAAATGGAGAGAGCAGTATGACAGATTCAAGACCACCTTATAATAACAAATCCAATAAAGGAGTTTCATCTCATTTGTGGTCACAGTTCTGCTTAACCCAGTAAGCAGAGTCAAAGACTCCCTATCTATATATATAAAAGCCTAAGTGACTGGAATGCCAGAACGACTAGAACGACTGGTCGCTATGACGTGCATTACCACCAGGGGCAGATGCTCAATTCAGGAGCTGCCTCCTAGTGGTCAGTGCACTCCCACAGCCAACCTTCCATGGCCGGCCAACCTCCCCTGGTCCCTTCCCCTGTCCAGCAGGCCCTGGCCGGCAGCCAGAAGGAAAGCCCCAGCCCGCAGCTGGAAGGCCCCGATTGGCCCTGACTGCCAGCCAGGCCTAAGGAGCTCACCCATGCACCAATTTTGTGCACCAGGCCTCGAGTTATTAATGAAAGCCCATGGCTATCCTGTCAATAGGGGCCTGGATGCAGTATGCGTTGCGCCCTCTGGATGAGGTTACTTGGGAGAGTGAAATAAACATTCGTGGATGTTAAAAGTTCTAGCCTAAATATTTGCATGATGGAATCTTTTAGCAAGGACCACAGGATGCCTTCAGAGCTCATGGGGATTAGGCGACTAAGAAAGAATTTCCAGAAGTTCAAGTTCTGAAGGGTGTGTGCATGCATGTATACACACACATACATGTATGTCCGACGATGTTATATTAGGATTTAGGATCTTTATCTTTTAAAATAAAAGCAAATATATAATTGATAGAGGGAAACTTTTACCCACTGATATATAATAGTTTCCTGTAAGTTAAAAGAGATTTTTATAGCTCATCAACTCAACCCCTTGATTCTACACAGGAGAAAGCTAAAAACTGAAAAAGCTAGGTAACTTACCCAGACTGAGCTGGCTGGTGACTCAATTGGAATTAGATATTTGGTATTTTTTTGAGATTTTTTTCAAATGTTGCATCCAAATGGATCTTCAGTTCTGCTGAGATTTGTAGAGAGCCTGGTGAATGCTAGGCGTCCTCCTAGTGCAGGGCTCTGCCCTCTAGTTTCCCCAGAGAAGGTGGGAGAGCTGAGCTCCCAAGCAGCCGGCACATGTCAACGTGAGGGTGGATCTTGTAAAAGGATTACTTTGGTAGGGACACGCTGCTTCGTCTAATCCCTTTCTGTCCATTACTGTGGGGAATGGCTCACGCCTGCCACAATCTGTCTTCTGGTAACACTTCCCCGTGCCGTCGTCACCTTTGCTGCCAGAGCTGGCTTAAGTGCCCAAGTGCTTTAAGGCCAGCTTCAGCTGACAGCTGTTTGATTGGATCTGCTGATCTTGCAGATTTTTTTCCTGGACTGAAAAATGCAGCCTCTGATGTAGAAGGCCCTGGAATCTCTAGAAAGTGTACTCTTCCTGTTCTTTGATGGTGTTCTTTTTGTCACAAATATATTCATGACTCATTCAAGTGTAGTAATGCACCTTGGAAATGACTAAACTTCCCACAGAAAAGGTGATCTATATACATTTTAAAAAAACAAGCCACTAGCCACAGAACAATTATGTCACTGTAGTTTTTTTCTGACCTAAGGCAAACCTGAGAATGGTTTATTAGGTGATAGTGTGTGACACCAGGTGGGAGCAGGATGAAGGGATCCAAATAACTTTAAGAATCACTTATTTCAGCCCTAACTGGTTTGGCTCAGTGGATAGAGCGTTGGCCTGCGGACTGAAGGGTCCCAGGTTTGATTCCAGTCAAGGGCATGTACCTTGGTTGCAGGCACATCTCCAGTAGCGGGTGTGCAGGAGGCAGCTGATCAATGTTTCTCTCTCATTGATGTTTCTAACTCTCTATCCCTCTCCCTTCCTCTCTGTAAAAATATCAATAAAATATATTTTTAAAAAATCACTTATTTCAGAATTCAGAATATCAAAATATTTCTCTCTCTCTCTCTCTCCCTCTCTCTCTCTCCTCTTGTCCCCCGCCACCAATCTCTCATTCTCATGTTTGAGGGAGAAAGTATTTATTTTCCGGTGGTTCTGATTCAGCTTTCCAGTAGAGAACGATTGTAGAGCAAATAATTCCAAATGTATCTGTGTGTAAAGCAGTGATGGCGAACCAATGACACGCGTGTCAGAGGTGACACACGAACTCATTTTTTGGTTGATTTTTCTTTGTCAAATGGCATTTAAATATATAAAATATGGTTGTAAATATAAAAAAATTTCTATATGTGACACGGCACCAGAGTTAAGTTAGGATTTTTCAAAATGCTGACACACCAAGCTCAAAAGGTTCGCCATCACTGGTGTAAGGATTACATGGGAAACATTTTTTTTTTTACATAATACAAGTTCTTGGACCATATAGAATACCCATTAAATCAAAATTTCCAGGAAAAGGACCCAGGACTCTGGATTTAGGGGACCCTCTACCAGAGTACTTCTCATGCAGTTGTTTGTGAATCAGTATTGTATATCCTTTGACATAAAGAATTTAAAACATTTTTCTCTTTTAAACTTAGAATCAGGCCTTGTTCACCACCCATCCTGCGCTGCTTCCATCAGGCCATGCTTATCAGTTAAAATTTTTCCAAACTACTGGAAACTATCGCAGTTTAGACTAGGTGAGGCTGAGAATAACACAACAATTCAAGACAACAGTAGCCTAAACAAAGATACACATCTATTTCTCTTGCACACACACACAAGTCTCAAATGCAGTCAGTCTGGAACTTCCTGTGGCAGGAACCCAGGGTTTTTCTGCTTCGTTGCTGTATCATCCTTGAGCACATGGCTTCCATCTCATGGTCCAAGATCACCAATCATCTTTACCTATCAAGTCAGTATTTCAGCCAGCAGAAAGGGGAAAGGGGAGAAAGACTTTTCCAGACAGTTAAACACAACCTATTGCTTATATCCCATTGACTAAATAAAACTAAGCTGCCCCTGACCATCTCTAGCTGCAAGGGAGGCTGGAACATATAGTCTGGATTCAGGAGGCCACGTGCCCAGCTAATGGAGAGAACAGGGCAGAAAGAATGATGGAGGACAATGAATGTGTATGTTGCTGATCGTCGAGTCATTTTATTTCTCTGGGTCTCTTTTCTTAAAAGTAATGTTTTATACTGGCTTAGCTCCCTCTGGCTCTGATCTTCTTTGATTCCTTTATTCCATTTAGCATCAGCCTGACAAGATTGCCTATAATTGTCAGCAAGACTCCTTTAATCAGGAATAATGCCCTTGTTATTGGTTTCTAATACCTAAATATCACCTTTAGAAAGTCCTTCTTTTAACTTTAAGAATGCTAAAGTTCAGATGTTCCCAGAATAAGTATAGTAGTCTAAGCAGCCATTAACTGTTTAATTTCAGTGAACCTATTCCACTCTCTAAAAATGTTGTGGAGCCATATTCCTAAAGACCAAAACCAACAGGCAAGATATATACGTATGTGTATTTCTACCTAGCCTCTTTCCAAAAAGAACAGGAAATTTACTGAAGTGAGGGCAGAAGTTGAGTGTGGGGTCGTGGACATCTATGGAGAAGGAAACTGCAATAAAGAGGGAGCAGCAACTTTGTCCTGAAAGGGCTCACCACTCTCTGTTTGGAGAGCTTGGTCTATGGTGAGAGAAAGGGATAAGAGAATATATGAGATATGGAAATGTTTAAAGTGTTAATGGTAAGACAATCATAATGATGCTCATGGGGAGGCCAAGGGAGGCCTCAACCCAGTGGTTGTGTCTAGGTTCTTGTTACCATGCAGGAAAGAATTCAAGAGTGAGACAGAGAGGTTTAACAAAACAGATTTATTAGTGACAATTCACACTTAAGAAAGAAGTGTGGGCAAACTCAGGCAGCGAGTCACACTGAGGGGGTCTGGGTGGAGGTTTTTATCAACTATAGTCAAGGGGAGGGAATGGGGGTGGTTCCTCCTGGTCTCTGAGGCTGGGGGAGGGGATGGGAAGGGGAGGTTGTCAGTGCAGCTCATCTCAGTCCCTCTTCTCCGGATGATAGCAGGATGATCTGGAAGGCTGAGAGGCTTTAAAACTGCCATGTATGTCAGCGTGGTTGCCAGCTCTGGCTGAGACTAATTTTGTTTGTCTTGATGGTATGTTATCCCAGGAAATTGGGAGAGTGGCAATGGAGGAGAGGTGGGGGGGAGACAGGTGTCTGGCCACACATCATATCCACAGTGTTCTAACTTAGAAGGGGAAGGGAGAGGTAGAGCCTAAGGCTTTTGTTCCCTATGCCAGCTTTCTTGCCTCAGTAGGACCCTAGTGACCTAAGGCCCTAGGATCCTCTCTTCATCGGATCCTGGACTAATCTAAAAATTGACTTAATTTGAAAAGTTTCTCTTTGACACCAAAGTGAAAATTTCAGATGCATTTAGGGGTTCCAAGTATCACATGATTTTGTTGCTAAGATTGGAGAGATGTTAGAAATGAAGAAAAGCTCATCAAATGTCGAGTGTCTTGCTCCAACTTTTGAAATGCACAATCTGAGACTAATTGGCTCCTACTGTTCCATCCTCCCTTGTTGCCTGGCTTCTGGCGAACTGCACTGTTTGATCTGTAAGGGGAAGAAGGGAGTCTCCTGGGAGTTTGCAGGCCAGAGATGGTCTCAGGGGTAGAATCAGCTCAGAGGCAATCACACAAGTTATTAATTGACTTATGCTTCACCTTCTGTGCTTGTGCGAAGGCAGGTGTAAGAACTCTAGGGCCAGCTATGGGGAACCAGATGGGTGTGTCATTCAAATCAGGGCCCATCTGAGTGGGCAAACTGCTTCAACAGCTTGTTGCTGCATCATCATTTTTCCGTCTGCATTGCACCCAGCCGAGGGAAGTTGCATAAAACAAAAATTAACCCTACAGATTCTTATTTTCTCTATCTCCCAAATTACTCACAGATTCTTTTTTGCCCAAATTTACATGAAATATGTTTAATAGCCATAAAATTATTGTGTCACTGTAGGAGGCTACATAGTGACTCACAGGGCATTTTCAGGTACATGCTGACATCCAATGCATAACTGTTGGATGGAGAGTGAAACCGGAAGGACCAAAGGGCAGAGAAAATTTCCTCTTGGACAACTGAAGAGTTGTTGCCCCTGAAGTGCAACCTTCCTTGGTGCTGTCTCGTAAAGAGCACAGCTGGTTCTTCACCATGCCAAGAGTCACCCCATTTCTGCAGAATGCTCAGTTGAACAAATGTATAAATAAATGTTATTTTATTAGCTATGTCCTCAAGATGTCAAAATAGCGCAGGTCCTTTTGTCTTTCTCAAATGAGAAGATTGCCATGGAGACCTCTCACATAACAGCAGAAATGACTTCTTAGTAGCACCTTAGGGGCCATCCCCAGACATCATCCAGATAATTCATGTAAACCCCTTAGCTCAGTGCCAGGCACATAGTAAGTGCTTGATACATTTCAACTAATAATAATAACACCAGCAAGCAGCAGCAAAAATATAATGAAAACTTGCCTAGCTCTAGAGGGCTAATGAGAGAGGAATGTGCTCCTCCCCACTCTAATGCATCTTTTGTAGAATTACCAGTTTTCTCCCTAAAAATACAACTGTGATCTCACTTCCTTGCACAATCCCCTGCCTATAGGATGGATACTAGCTAAACTCCTTTCTTTGCCCCAATCTTCCTTTCTAGCTTTAACTCTTACCTGTCCAGGTTACTCCATCCCCCTATATTCTGTCCACTAGCATTTACCATTCCTCCCTGAGCACAGCTTGCTCTGAAATGTCCTGATCCTCACAGCCTATCTTTCTGCCGGGATAGTCTCCACCTCCTCCTACAGCTTATCGTTTCAACCCAGATCAAAAGTTGCCTCCTGTGTAAGTTCTTCCCAATTCTCTCAGGCATCTAGTCACCGCCTTGCTCCCACCACACTTTGGTTGTACCTCAAATGTCATACCAGCTTTGCCATGTTGTAATTTGCTTGTTCATGTCTTTTTTTTTTTTTTTCATGAGTCTCTGAGCTCCCAGAAGAAAGGAATTATACCTTACTGATCTGAATTTATCTTTGGCCAAAAGAATAAATGAATAATCGAGAATACTGTCAATTAAGAATTTGAAGGTTGGATTCTCACCAACCACTTTTATTGAATCGAGTCTTATTTCTTTTGGGAGACATAATTATCACTTAAGAAAAAGGAGAAAAAATATTAAGAGAACTGTTGATACTTCAGAGTTTATACAATTTATCTCTGCTACCTAATAGCTGAGAGATGAGTTTGACAGAAGACATGGAGTCATTAAGCAGAAAGCACGTGATGAGGCATGTCCATCTATGATTCTAAAAGATTATGGATCCTTGGAAGGTGGCATAAGGGAAAGATGATATTGGATCATGAAAGAGATTTTCATGGATGAGGCCTCAGCACACATCAAACTGGGGGAAGTACAGCTCCAAGGAGGAACACTCGTCACTGTAGACCGAGCAGTGATCCCCAGCTAGGTTACGTCTGTGTAAGAATCCATCACATGAATGATCTTGCTTACTGTGGGGGCCCCCATACAGTGCAACATGGTGACTAAGAGGCTGGACTCAAGAGTCAGACTCGAATCCTGACTCAGCCACTTAGCGGCTGTGTGGCCTTGGGCAAATTTCATCATGTCTCTTGACTCAGTTTCCTCATCTGTAAAATGGGAATAGCAGCCTTAGTCACCTCATAGACTTGTTGTGAGAATTTAATGAATTAAACTATGTAAAACAGTGTCTGGCAATTGGTAAACATTCAATAAATGTCAGCACTTCACTTTGTTACTTCCTTTCTCAGTTTTGCCCAAGGCTTTCTCATTGCATGTATTTGGGCTGAAACTTACTAGTAAGCCTAACAGACAAGTTAGGAAGGACAGCAACCAGGTCAATGGCTTGCTTTTTCCCTTCTTCTCCAAGGAAAGAGGCTGAATAGAGGGATATGCACTGGACACGTCAAAATAAGGCCAGACAGAAGAAGAAATGAGGTAGCATAGGTAACCGCATGTATCATTAAAGGTGTGAAGCAGAGCTGGTTATATCCTTTCTCTATTTTTACGAAATAACTAGTGTATGTAGATCTTTTTTTTTCTCAGAGTGGAATGTGTATCTGCTTTATATTTATATTGCAGTGCATTTTTCCTATGGGGACTAAGAGTAACAAACACAATAATAAAGCCACATTTTGTAAAAATTTCGTAATTTAAACTAGGCCCATTTTTTGAGATGCACTGGGAGTGCACTACTTTTCATAAAGGGCAGGTGGTCCCCAGCTCCCCACCTATAAAAACAGCTCACGTAAGTTTGCAGCCATTTTTTTTCAAACTCTCATTAACTAAATCTGAAGTAGGTTTAAGTTGAATGTAGGCCAGACGGACGTTTCTTGTCCATGGAGAGCTGAAATAGAATGTTTATACTCCAGAGGCTTTTGTTTTTCTCATTATTTTCTCCACTCATTAGTCTCTCTCAGCTGTGCATGTGGTCTCGGCCCACTTGTTTGGGTACCGGAGTCATTATAGCCCTCTTTCCTCACACAGGTCAATGTGGCAGAGAGACGTTTTAGAAATGGCTTTGAGTTTTTGCGAGGCTGAATTGAATTCATGTGTTCTATCCGTCTACTTAGATCTCAAACAAATTGAAACCATTTTAGTTTAAGAGTCAAATCCTCATTAGGACAAGTTTCAATAGGAGGCACACTGGTTTGTAGCATGTTCGCCATAGCCATGTTTTTGCCCCAGGCCAGACCTACCAGGCAGCAGACCTATGGGGTGGAAACAGAGAGGAGATGCTTTAAAATGCTCTTTACACATTATCTCACGGCACGTGGAAGGATGCTGTGGCCCGTTGTTTGCCTGAGCTGGAGACCAGCAGTCTGCACCTGTGGAGAATCAGATGGCGTGCCCTCTGAGTGCAGCCGCCGCCAGGGTGGGTGTCAAATCCTGTGCCCTCTGCCTTGTTTTTCTAACTGGCTGGGAGACGCTGGCCTAGCTCCAGGGCGGGTTTATTACATCCTCTCTGGGCTCAGAGTCATGGACACTTTTCAAGTAAAGAAGTGACACACATCTCGCCCAGGTCGCGTTTCTGTGACATCCGGCAGGCCTTGCACAAAAACACTTTGGGGAGGAAAAGGAAAAGAATGACAAAGGCAACTGAAAACCACATTACTACCGTCATCCTGACTGTGGAAAAACATCCTGCAAAATAGGAGCCTGATAGACGATTTGTGCAGACGATCTGTGCCCTTCACTTGCAAAAAATCAAGACGAAAGGATTTGGGGCGCATTCTATAAGAGGAAGGACCTGTGACTTAAAACCACAATTTCCCCCAAAGATGGTAAAAGTTAGTTAACACTTTGGTAGGCTCAATAACTTTGGGGATTTATTTTCTCAAGTCTTGGTTGGTGCCAGGCAGCTATTGCTTGGTGCTGTAGAATTGTCATCAACTAGGGACAATTTTTTAAATCCCAAATAAAAATAGCTTTATTGTTTTTTCATATCATAAGAAGGTTAGATGCTAACTGTACATAATACTAGTAATAAGCCTCTTGCACAGTATAAAGAAAAAGGAAAAGATTTTAGTACAAAATATGCTTTCAAATAACTGCTGGTATTTCATATCCTCTTTTCCTCAGTGCCACGGGGTTAAGCTGCTGATTCTTTCTAGATGCATGCAGTCCCAGTGCTGGTGATGGAGACACAGAGGAGAAAGACAGGGTCCTGCCCTAGAGGGACTCACAGTGAATGGGGATGAGGGAGATGTACAAACAGATGATTCCAATTTAATCGTCAAATCCTCTTTAGGACCAAGTCCCTGTAGAAGGCACACTGGTTTGTAGACTGGGCCAGAAAATGAAAACTCCTCAATGATTAGCAGGCAGCTCCTGTCTTCTATCTTCTCTCTCCACATGTATTCATCACTGGTACCCAGGTGACCTAGGAACAGTATTTTGTTTCTGTTCATAGTGCAGACAAGTAAGTGAATACTATGTACTTCAGTTCCTAGGAAACTAAAAGAATCCGGTAAAAGGACAGAAATTCCCAACAAATAGTTGCAACCCTAGAATAGTAAATAATTACAGAAGTTGCATGTTGCAATAATTCTCGACAGTGTCTTATGATTATCAACTGTAATTGAGACCAACCGACCAAATCTGCAAAGGGCTCCCAGGTCCTCCGTGAGCAGGCAGCTTGGCGAGCCCCATGACACCGCAGTGGCGCCTGGGAGCCTCTGCCCGGCCAGCTGTCCCTCAGGGTGCAGGCCAAGAGTGGTCAGCCTGGTCCCCACCCATCTGATCTTCCTGTCTTCCGAGGGACACAGTCTGACTTTTCACACCAGGATCTGTGAGGGAAGTAGGCCTGTGTGTGCCCCAAGCAAAGCAGGAAGTTTCCACCCAGTGACTGCCCCTTCCAGCCTTGAGCTCGAGAAGTGAATGAATGACCAGAAAGGACAACTGGCCACTGGCCACAGAAGGGTCTGTGGGTGAAGTAGTTGCTAATTCCAGCTCAAATCCTGCTGCGCTTTTAAGATGGCAGCTGCAGTCTTTAACCCCCACCATACCCCCACCCAAGCCCTCAGATTTAAATCACTTTGTATACGTCTGCTACTTCCAGCTGCCCACATCTGCAGGCATATGTTTGGCTATGGCAAACCAAAGCAACTACCTCCATGTAAGTGAACTGGATAAAGCAAGATTGTCTCTCAATAAACAGTCACTCCCCGCCCCCTCCAAAAAAAACCAACTACACTTCTCAGAGCCCATCTTCTCTACAACAACTCCACATCCCTAAAGCACTATTGGTTACCAGCTCCTTCTTATGACTGGTAGGTACAAATTAAATTGTCAGGAAAGAAGGAAACAGGCTCCCTTAGAAAGTGACAATGACCTTGAAGTCAAGATGCATAGATTTTATGAACCTGTACAGTAGATACATGGAAACAGTAGATACAATGACCTGACACCTCTGTTACTCTGTTGAGAAATGGCAAGATTAAACCATGCTATGTTATGAATGTGCCCCCTCCCCATTCATATGTTGAAAGCTAACCCAAGGTGAGGTATTAGGAGGGGAGCGGGTGCTTTGGGAGGTAATTAGGTGATGAGAGTGGAGCCCTCAGGAATACGATTTGTGCCCTTATAACAGAGCCCCAAGAAAGCTCCCTTGCCCCTTCCCTCCGTGGAGCCAAGCACCAGACCTGCCAGCACTATGATCTTGGATTTCCAACCTCCAGAGCTGTGAGAAAGAAATGCCTATTGTTTATAAGCCACCCAGTATGTGATATTTTGTGATAGCAACCTGAAAGGATTAAGACAAACCACAAGTCCATTTAAGAACTCAACACAACCCTATCCAGAGATCCTAAAAGGTCATTTGACTACTTTATTCCCAGCATTTACATAAAAGTGAGCTCACTGATGAGTGGGAAGCAATTTGTCAATACAAATGAGAGGGGCTAGAAAATAAACTCTCAGCACAAATGGAGAGAGATTTGAGATTTCAAACATACGTGCAGCTGCACTGAATGCTATTTTAGGGAAAATTATCTTAATTAATTGTTTTCTCCAGGCTGGTATATTTTAAACTTCTTCATTTGAGCACATCCTGGCCAGACATACCTTCAAAACCCCATCCTATTAGTTGCAAATATTTGTATATTTTTATTTACGTATTTATTTATGCCCTACCTACTTCCAGCAAGCATTTAAGGCAGTTCACAATGAAAACATAGTTGATCTGTGACCAAAAAAACATTAATACGAGGCAAAATCTGGGAACAAAGAAAGGGAGCATTGGAGAAATTGAGAGGGGAGGGGGGTTAACGTACCAACCACCACCCCCCAAACAACAACAACAACAACAACAAAAACTATATCAAACTCCCCTAGCTAAAGAAATTGCCAATCTCAGGCAAGGTTTACAATTTTGCAAACTGTATTTTTCCATTTCATTCTCCCTTATAAGTAATGAAATAATACCCTTCCAAATATTTCTGTCTAACATATTTGGGAAGTTACATCTCAACTACCATGAAAAAAAAAATCTGGCTATTTCTTTTTGAAAATAAGTAGGTGCAAAGAAAGATAGGCATCTCGTATTTAATTATATAATGAGTAAATTATGTAATGTAATGAGTAAATTATGGAAAGTTCAATTGTAGCTGATGTATAGTCCGACTGAGTTAAGTCTTACCACATTGTTAATGAGCACAAAGTACATTTTTTTCCTGGCAAAAGGTTCAAACACAATTTCTTTTTCTTTCTTTCTTTTTTTCTTCCTGCCTATTTCCTTTCTTTTTTGACCCATAATCAGCGTCTTTCTTCAAAATCGTTTTCCATGACTGGGCCACAAGCTCTGTGGTTACTTTTTTTTCTCTCATTCTGTGATTACCCCACATTTGCTAAACAGATATTGTGTAATTAAAGATGGGCTGCTTCTTTGAGTTCTCCAGAAATGTTCCAATGCTAAAGTCCCCAATGGTCTTTCAAAAGTTTGCTTAATTGAAGCAAAAGAAATAGTGGAACCATTGTTCGGGATAATCAATGAGAGGTCATTTACATGAGGGGACCATGGTGTGGAGGAAGAAGAAATTCTGGCTCCGTATAATTCATCCTGGGTCCCTTGAGCCGACACAAAAGATTTACCTTTAAGAGGCTAAGTTCCCAAGCCCCCGGTTTTTTTAGAGTAAGTCTGAACTACAGGACTTTTAAAATTTTATCAAACCACAAAATAACACTATGTTCCAAGTTCAAATTAGATGGATTTCTACAAGCTTTAAGGTCTGTTAAATATTTGGGAGTCAATACAAATAAAAGAGGCTGGGAAATAAGCTCTTAGCACAAATGGAGAGAGATGTGAGATTTCAAACATAAGTGCAGCTGCACTAAACGCTATTTTAGGGAAGATGATCTTAAACTGGAAAATTTTATTTGACAGCAGACCATGTCCAGTTTTCTGCCCCTTAAAAATATAAATCATGCTTAAAGCGTGATTTATTTGGTTACATTATTGCCTCAAATAGCAAATCACATTCTCTGATTTCTGTTTTAAAACCCAAGTCAGTTTCATTCAAACATCTTTTTGAGGGAGGCATAGTTAAGTTCCATATTTAAATAAAAGCCATTATTGCTTTATAAATATGAAAATTATACCTGTGTGTGTGTTTTTTTTTACAAGGGTGGGGTTTACTTTAGCATTCTGTGCCAAAGGCATAGAATTGAACTGAGTCCAACAGAGCCTTAATTTTTGCCATGTTACAAAATTTGAGCTCATTCAAAACAAAGGATACATCTGTTTTCATCAGCTGTTTTTTGACTTTTATTACTGGGACTTATTTTAAAAAATTGTTTTGCCTAGACAGTATTGTTCTACTAGGCATGATTTATTACTCTGCTGTGTGCCCACAGAATCTAGTAGTTCCTGAAATCATAAAACTGAATAAAATAATAAGGAAAGAATGGGAACTTATTCCATTTACACTGATTAAATAATCATTCAGAATATGTAAATATGTTTAAATTCTAATCGCATTTTTTTTATCAATGGGAAGAAAAATATGTTCAATTAAAAAATTGAGGCATGATAAAAGAATGAATTGAGGAATGTGACTTTTTGGACTGTTATATTAAAAACCAGCTCAAAACTAGAGGTTTAAAGCCTAAAAGAGACTTTAACAATGTGTTTTTGTTTATTTAATCTAGACTTTATTCCACAAAAAAAGAGATCGCAGGGAGCTTGCCCTCTTAGTGTTCTGTTAAAGAGTTAGTAAATCTTAGCTTTTGAATATGATAAGCTAACAACATTTGACTACTACTTACTGTACAAGTATTTTGAATATGTTTTTATACTAATATTTTAAGAGTAGAAGTGCATATCCTTGTCTGGGTAGCATAATTCTTAGAGAATGAAATTTCTTAATTGTATAATTATTGTAGAATTTATAGATTACTGGATAGCTTGGTCATTACTGCCTTGCCTAATCCAATAGCATTTTATAGAATTAAAAATGTTATAATAGTTAAATATTTTTACTTCAGACACTAGAAAAGATTGAAGAAGATTGGGAAATAAATGCAACAAGAAAAAGATCTAGCTATCTACAGATAATAAGTTAAAATTGGGCTCAGGTCACTAAGAAAGTCTTGTTATATAGTGTTTTGAATTAATAATATTCCATTTTTTAAAAAAGGAAACAGGCTTTCACAGTAAAATGAGTGTATTTCACTTCTAGGTAAGCTTTTTGGCAGATTTCCAAAATAACTGGTCCGTGTTTGCTTAAATTGAGCTGGGTTGGGATTTTTGGACATTTCTATAGCTCCCCAGCCTTTATCAATTCACAAAATTTGTTAACTGGAAAAATTAAGGGGATAGATTGCTTCTGAGACAGCCTGTTTTTAGTTTTTGTGATAATTCAAATATGTCTGCATTGGCATTTAGTATTTGACACGCAAGTAAAAGTAGCTAACATTTATTTAGCATTCCCATGTGCCAGGCATTGTTCTAAAATGCTCTGTTTCTAACTTACTGAATCCTCACAGCCACTCAATGAGGCAGGTGCTACTATTAACCTGTTTTGTAAACTGAGCTATGGAGATAAGTAACTTGCCCAAAGTTCATGACTGGCCTGTCAAGGTGCCAGGATTCAAATTTATGAAGGCTCTGAGCGCCCCTGTGACTACCACACTACAGCCCACGGACCTGCTCAGACAAGAGGCTCAGCTGTGAGGGTTTCTAGGGTTTTGTCACATTTCTGTTCTCTGAGGGTGGGATTTTTCTTTGTGAATATTTAGCCAAAGAACATCTTCCATGTTTATTGACCATTTGAACAGCCAATAGTCTTACTTGCCTCACCAGTCTTTTACTTGCCAATAGTGATTTTCAGCAATGAACCATGATGCCAAGCAACACATTAAGCATTGAAGGTACGAAGATGAACATGACATGCCCCGCCTTTGAGGGGCACACCAGGGAGAGTGAGACAAAGTCACGCATAAGTTGCAGACAAAGATGTCAGCGCCGTCATGAAGATACACCAGAGGTCTGAGGAGCACAGAGTTAGGAGCAACCAAGCTTCCCTGGGAGAGCCAGGAAGGGTTTCACAGAAGAGGTGACATTTGGATCAGTTGAAAGACGGTAGGAGTGTTCAAGGAAGAGCTGGGGAGGAAGGGCTCCAGTAGCCAAAGGTCTGCCCTACTGGGAGGCGTCTGTTCCTAATGGGAACTGAGTAACTGAGTTGTGAGGATTGTTAGATAAGCTTCTAGGGGTGTTCTTTTAAAAATGGTAACAAATACCTAGTTACAAGTAGCTCCAAAAAGAAGCAGATTTCAACATGTCCAATAGCAACACCACTTCATAAGTGTTTAACAAACATATCAGAATCTATTTTAAAAGGATTTCCAGGTAAGTTTCTCTTTGGCTTTCTCATAATTACAGTTCTCATTCCCAAACTCAGTGTCCCAAACCAAATGGATACCTTTTAAAAAAGGGTGACATTATTCTAACATCTCTCTCTCTCTCTCTCTCTCTTCTATGGAGAACAAAGAAAGATAAAAAAACAGACTCAAAATATTTTATGTTACTCACATTTTTCATTATCTGCTATGAACAATTGATTTGCAAAAAGCAAATGGCTGTGGCCATTCTTCAATCTGCACACCCGAGTTGGGTCATGCATACAAAATAATGTATAATGAGAAGAATTAATATGTGGATGAAAAACAGAGCTCACATGCATTTGGATGTACAGTCAGCCCCTTGTATCTGCTGGTTCAGCATCTGTGGCTTCAACTAACCAAGAATCAAAAATATATATATTTTAAAAGTGTTTTGTTGTTGTTGACGTGTACTATGTAGTTAGGTCTGTGATGGTTGCATCTGTACTGAACATGTACAGACTTTTTTTTCTTGTCATTATTCCACAAACAATACAGTATAAACACTTTTTACATAGCATTCCCATTGAATTAGGTAATCTAGAGATGTTTTAAAGTGGTATCAGCAGGGGGTCTTGGAACCAATCCCCCTCGAATACCAAGGAGCACCTGTTTAGTAACTTGCTAAAGAAGGGAAACTTCAGTTGAAAGGCAACAAGAGAATCTGCTCATGGTGGAAAGTAGAAGGAAAGACCAACTGGAAGATGTGCTGAAGACCTAAACTCAAACCACACTCCATCTGACCTTGGAAAAGCTGAACTTGCATTCTCAACATGATAGTAATGGCATAATGGAAAGCCATGTCTTAACAGTTTAGAATATCTTTCAACTCTGTGGATATGACTTTCCAGTTTGGAATGTCTTTCAACTCTGACCAGCCAAGATAAAAGCAGAAATTTCTCTTTTCTAGGAGATGCACAAAGATTTGAGATCAATAGATTGATCTATGTGTCATCTACCTTTCTTTCTATCCACTTCACAGATTTTGATTTTGCAAATTCACCTACTCACTAAAATGTGTTTGTGATCCTAAATCAATGCTTGAGGCACTTCTGGGGCCATTCACAGAGCAGTGAAAACTTTAAGTCACCAGACACAGGGGTTCCCAGCTGAGGTCCAACAAGTCAATGGTTGGCCTTCTTGTTTCAGCTCTTTTCTTATAAACAAGTGTCTGTTCTTTGGGGGGCCTATTTAGTGCCATGTTTTTCTCTTTTCTGTGCTTTTTTGTTGGTTATTTCACTGTTTAAAATGCCCCGCAAGTATAGTGTTAAAGTGCTCTCTGGTGTTCTTAAGTGCAAGAAGGCTGTGACGTGCCTTACAGAGAAAATTGGTGTGATACACAAGCTTCATGCATGCATGAGTCATAGTGCTGTTGGCTTGATTTCGATTTTAATGAATTAAGAACATATATTAATTAAGATGTCTTTAAATAGACTCACATATAAAACAAGGCTTTGTATCAATGAAAATGTGTGACCACAGGCTTGCAGGAACCTATTTCCCTTAGAAGCAATGTTTCATTATCACTAATTCAGTGCTTGAAGTGACTTTTTAGAGCATAGCTGCCATGAACAATGATAATTGACTGTGTACACACACACACACACACACACACACACACACACACACACAGAATAATATATCATCATATTCACCAGCAATGGAGTCTACTGAGCAGAGTCATCTAAGGTAAAATAATTTCCCACCTACTCCCAGACTCTAGAGTAGGGTGACCAACTGTCTCAATTTGCCTTTGACTGAGGGGTTTCCCAAGATAAGGGATTTTCAATGGTAAAACTGGGGGAAATTCCAGGACAAGTTGATAAGAATTGGTTTTTCTACTCGTTTCTCAAGCTGAAGACTTGGGGTGGGGTGTGGGGGAGAGCCACACAAACCCATCAACTTTTGTTCCGGAGCTAGTAACCCCACCACCATTAAGAAAGAGACTCATGCCCTCACCAGTTTGGCTCAGTGGATAGAGTGTCAGCCTGCAGACTAAAGGGTCCCAGGTTTGATTCCAGTCAAGGGCACATGCCCAGGTTATACGCTTGACCCGGCGTGCAGGAGACAGCTGATCAATGATTCTCTCTCATCAGTGATGTTTCTATCTCTCCCCCTCTCCCTTCCTCTCTGAAATCAATAATTAAAAAATATATATATTTGAAACAGAATAAAAGAAAGAGACTCATGGAATAAATACACCCCCAAGCAGTTAAACAGCACTGGCCCGTCTCGGGCTTCTGAGGGCTCCTAAAGAGGCCTGCATTTCCCTGGCGAAGCTTCATTGAGAAGGCACTGAGGGCAAACTCATTTGATTTACATTTCTAATGGCCCTCACAAATGTCTCTTAAAGAGTAGCATTGTGAAGAAATATAATGATGTTATCATTATAAAATAAAAAAGCAGGAGACAGGAGTGAGGTGGGGGGGTCAATGGAAGGGAGATGGGACATCTATAATACTTCCAATAATAAAGACAAACTTTAAAAATAAATAAATAGCAGTGGCCCCCAATAAAATAAAATAAAACATAAAAGCAAAAATAATACTAAAGCAAGAATAACAGAAGTTGGATAAAATATATTATTTTCTATTACTGGTTTGCAAATTGATAAAAAATAGAAGAGAAGAAAGTGTGGATTTTAGAACCAAATCTGCATTACCTAAATCAGCAAATTCTCAAAATTTTAGAGATTTGGAATTGAACATTAAAATGATCTGGGAGGTTTAAAGAATTCCCATGCCTGGACCACATCCAATTCAATCACATTATATGGGAATGGGGAGGGGAGGTGTGCAGCCATTAAAATATCCTCACAAGGAGAATAGTGTTGAAGAAGGGTCTTGGGAAAGTTCAGCCAAGAAAAAGCACTATAATCAATTGGTGATGCTGCTGTGGGTGCCAGAGAGAGGAAGGCTGCAGCACACAGGGCTGCACTAAAGGGTCTTTTCAGCCCAGGCCAAGTGGAAACCATCAGAAATCGGGTGGATCTTGATTCAATCTTGCTCTGCCACTGTGACTCTATCACCTGTGTGACCTTGGTCAGGTGATTGGCCCTTTGACATCAGTACCCATCAGGATACCCATTTTGCTAGGTTGTTGTGAGGATTAAGTGAGGAAGCACAGGCCAAGTACCTGGCACACAGTGGATGCTGAATAAAGGGAGATTATTGTCGTCATAACCGGGCACCCACACTTCCATGTTTGGCCTCATTCTGAATTACATTCTGTTATCCTGACAAAGAATAACAAAGGAGCTTTATGATACAAGAGTAGCAGTATTTTAAAAACAAATAAACTGATAAAAATGAATGGAGTGGCCAAGGCAATGTTGCAAGCATATCATCTAGTTCAGAGGTCAGTAAATGAATGCCCGTGGGCCAAATCCAGCCACACCCATTGGTATTTATTGGCTTATTGGCTGGAGCTGTTTTCCCACAGCAAAGACCCTAGAGCCCACCAAGCCAAAAATATTCACTGTCTGGTCCTTTACAGAAAAGGTTTGCTGACCCTTGATTTTAATTCATCAGTTCTCAGTGAGGTCCATGAACCCCCGAGGTACCATTAGGGGTTCTATTTTCATGATAATACCCATACCTCATTGACCTTTTCCACTGTGTTAACATTTGCATTGAAAGGGCAAAAGCAACGATGAGTAAAGTTGCTGGTGCCTTTCTTAGCACAAATCAAGGCCTTGGCACCAAACTGTACTCATGGCTGTATTCTTCACCATCACGTACTCGCAGGAAAGAGAAAAAAGCCCGTTTCATTTATCTTAGGGTTTCTCAGCCTTGGTTGAGGGGTGATGGTTAGCAGTATCTCTGGCCTCTACCCACTAGATACCTACTGCCAGCACTTTCTCCCTTTCCCCAGCCATACCAACTGAAAGTGTCTCCAGAAATACTTTTTGAATTTCTCAGTATTAACTTCATATATGATAAATATCAATAGGTATAATCTAGATAAACAAAAACTTTTTGAGGGTCTTTTATAGAGAGTAAAGGGGTCCTGCGATCAAAGACTTTGAGAACTGCTGGTTTATTTTGTATTCACAGAGTATCCTATATAATAAAAGCCTAATATGCAAATTGTCCCCTTGGGTGGTCATTCGACCTGGAGTTCGACAGCTCACTATGACAGCGCTGACCACCAGGGGCAGTGAAGGACATGGTGGGTGTCAGTGACACAGCGCTGGCAGCGGGTGCTCAGGTGCCGGGCTCCCTTGAGGAGCCCGCCCCGTACATGTGTGGCCTCTTCCAGGTGATTCTGGATGCAGCCACCACACGGACTGGTTGAGCTCCCCATGGGTTGGCTCAGAAGCCGGTCTGGCTTCCATGTGGCACTGCTGCACTGCCCAGAGGCCCACGCTGTGCCCCGGCCCATGGCGTCCAGCCGCACTCACTGCATCTCCACATGGGGACTCTGGCACCATGACTCAGGTGGAGGTAGGTACACGGGGGCCCAAGGGCCCAGATGCTGCCCAGGGCCCAAGAGATCAGCTGGGACATGCCCTTCTACACCAGACACTCGCGCTTCGATCGCCAGCCAGGCCTAGGGACTGCACCCTTGCATGAATTTTGAGCACCGGGACTCTAGTTTATAATGCTTATATTACTAAACCAAGAACAATCAAATGAAAGGACCACATAACTAATAATGAACAAGAAAAAAGGAGTGGAAAATATGAGCATGGGTGAGTTTAGAATTTTTGACAGGAGAGGCTGGGGTATATAGCCAATGAGAACACAGCTATAGAGACAGAGAGGGCAATGTGACCTTGAGCAAGTTGGTTTTCTTTCTGTGCCTCAGTTTCCTCCTTGTGAAATGGCATTGATCACAGGACTTACCTCATAGTATTATTGGGAGAAATATAGAAATAAATACATTTTTTTATTTTATTCTTTAAAGTTTAAAGTATTATATATGTCTTCTTTTTTCTCTATTGATCCTTCCCTGATCATTCCCACCCTCAGCACATTCTCTCACCCCCTACTGTCTGTGTCCATGGGTTATGCTTATATCATGCATACAAGTACTTTGGTTGAGCTCTCATTCCCCCCCCCCCACACCCCACTCTCTGCCTTCCCTCTGAGATTGGATGGTCTGTTTTGATGCTTCTATGTCTCTGGACCTATTTTAGTTCATCAGTTTATGTTCATTATATTCCACAAATGAGTAAGATCATGTGATATTTATCTTTCTCCAACCGGCTTATTTCATTTAGCATAATGCTCTCCAGGTCCATCCATGCCATTGCAAATGGTAAGAGTTCCTTCTTTTCTACAGTAGCATAGTATTCCATTGTGTAGATGTACCACAGTTTTCTAATCCATTCATCTGCTGATGGGCACTTAGGCTGTTTCCAGATCTTAGCTATGGTAAATTGTGCTGCTATGAAAAGGGGTCTATTTAGGTCCTTTGCATTTTTAAAACATATAGAATAGGCTTGTCACATAGATTAAGTGCTCTCTGTAGACTAGCTATTATTATTTTAATAATAAATAATCAATTTATGTCAGAAGAGATGAGGCTAGGTCTGCAATTAAGGTGTACTTCCCTAGGTGGTTTGGCTCAGTGGATAGACCATCGACTTGGGAATGAAGGGCCCTGGGTTCGATTCCAGTCAAGGGCACATGCCCGGGTTGTGGACTTGATCTTCAGTAGGAGGCATGCAGGAGGCAGCTAATCAATGATTCTCTCTCATCATTGATGTTTCTATCTCTTTCTCCTTCTCCCTTCCTCTCTGAAATAGGTACTGTTGACCCTGTCCCCACAGTGAGGTGACTGAAAGCAGAAAAAAATGCAATCACTGGCTCCTGAGACAAAATATCATGGAGCCAAGAAAGAAATCAGAATCTCCTAACCCCATTCTTACCCTAACATCACACTTTCTAATCCCAAATTATATCTGTTACTCCTGAGAGGTACCTGGACATGTTCCAAGGTTTTAGAACAAACCATATGAAATTGGCTTGGTTTTGTATGCTAGTTCCAGAGCCATGATTTTTCTTGTTCCTGCACTGTGATTAATTTTCCCTTCAGCTCAATTTGCCTGCCAGAAGATCATTCAGAATTATGCTGTTTTCAGCAAATACTCACACAGCCATCTTCACCTTTAGGAAGACAAATGCTCTAAAGAAAGGGCTTGCTAATTTTTATAATGAAAAGAATTATTGTTTTTTTTTTAAATCCTCACCCAAGGATATGTTGAGAGAAAGGAATGGAGAGAGAGAGAAAGAGAGAATGATATGTTGCCTCCTGTACACACCCAGAGTGGGGGATCAAATCCCAAACCTAGGTATGTGCCCTGACCTGGAAACGAACCCACAACTTTTGGTGTACAGGACAATGCTCCAACCTATTGAGTCACCAGGCCAGGGTGAGAATTCTTAATGAAGTTATAGGGACACTTAGATGAGCACATGAAATGTTTGTGACATGGTGTAAAAAAAAAAATTGCTAAAGAGAAATCTCAATCAGAAGCCGAGAAAGTTACTTAAAATTTGAAATTACATGCTCAGTAGGAAAATGGCACATCTCCCATGTCCCAGTTCTTCATCTCCTGACCTCCCTGTATCGACCAGGGTGACTTTTACTGTAATTATTCTCTATGGTTACTGAGAATGTTGGGTATAGATTCTAAAAGCTTGTTGAATTCAAGTGTCTCCTTTTCTGTGAGATCTGACCTGGCAACACTATTTAACATTGACACCCTCCTTGCCCCATCTTTTTCTGAGGCACACTTCTCTATCCAACACACTATATATTTTACATGTCCATTTTGTTTGTTATCTGTTGCCTCGTTGTCATGGCAGGTATTTTCTTCAGTTCTGTGTTCCTAACTTCTACAACAGGGTCTAGCACATGGTAGGGACCCATCCAGCTTTTGCCTTTAAATGGGGAATAGAAAATGTCCCTGAGATGCATTGCATACTATGAATTCACATTCAAAGCCCTTGCATGCATGAAAGACTCTAGGTTGCAATATATATATTAGACTCAAGAGCATCTGAGAACATCTAAGTGTCCTTCTGCAACCTGGCAGTTATATGAGCCAAAAATAGAAAATGGGCTATCAGGAACTTATTCCAATGGTCTTACTTTTTATTTATCTAACATTTTAATCCTTTAATGAATACATATCTCTTCAATTAGCTGTCAAGCTGTGTATTCTACTTCCCCAAGAGATGTGTTCCGGTGCAATTGTACATGGAATCTTTGAAAATCAAGTTAAGCATTAAAGAGTAGAGAACTTCGCTACTTAAATCTGTTCTGTAATAAATATTTCTTGTAAAGCACAGATTCCTTTGCAACTACATGCTTTATTTGTCAGGTCATATTTTGGCTTGGGAGATTGCTTCAAATAATGAACCGAGACATACACACTCAGTTCTGTGCCAGGCAGATGATTGATATATGAGAAGTAGCCCCTTTAGGAGACTTGGCTGGTACATGTAACCACTAGAGAATTATAAATGAAAGGGGGATTGTGGATCTCTTAAAGGCAGAGACCAATTCTTCTTTGTCGTCTAGAATCTAGCACAAGCATATATAGGCATGTAATACCTATTTGGTAACTAAATAAAAGCAAGAATAAAGAAATGATCAAGTGCTAAACAAGATTTTAAAAAATAATCTATAGTACAGTGAAAATTCAGAGAGAAATGGGCACAGTGAGAGCTTCATGGAGGAGACAAGATTTACATGTTGAAAGAAATTAAGGCATCAAATACTAGGACAAGGAGTAAAAGGGAGTTCCTGGTGAAAAGAATAACTTCGGCCTGTACATTTATCACTTGGGATTTTGAGCATTAACTTCCAATACAAATACTTATTTATACTTATACATATTTTCTATTATGCTAACATTACAAAAATATTGAATACATAAAAATAAGATTTTAAAAGAGGAATTAAAAATGAAATAAGCCATATTTAAAATTATTTTTATTTTTTAATGGTATAGCATTATTTATGTTGGGTGCACATTTACATTTCAAATAACTTTCTTGATAATTAAAAAAAATTTGAGAAAGTTCTAGTCATGTTAGCTTAAATTATGGCACCTCCTACTATGGCTGCTGAGGAGTTTTGATAGGTACAGGAAACATGTCAGCTGAGCCATTTTCTTGTTATTCATTCGTGCCTGCATTGTTAGTCTTCAGTTTCTTTTCTTTTTTTTTCTTTTTTTGGGGGATTTTATTTTTTTTAATTTTTTTAATTTTTTTATTGACTAAGTTGTTACATATGTATCTTTATCCCCACGTTACCCCCTATCCCTCCCACTCATGCCCTCACCCCCCTGTTGTCCATGTCCATTGGTTAGGCCTATATGCTTGCTTCAGTTTCTTTTAAATTATTTGTGAGAGCTAATTTGATTAAAACTAATAATACAATCTACTTGTTTGACTAGGCACATACACTATGGAACATAATGAAAGAGGCCCAAAGTAAACAAATGAGTGAGCGTGTCGTGTGGAGAGGAGGTAAACTTTGGACACCAGTTTGATGATACGAGGCAGATGGATGGATCCAGGATTGACCAGGCCTCTCCTGGACAGGTAGAATTAGTAAGGCACAGGTTTGGAGACTGGCCAGAGAAAGCCACAAACATGGGAAGGGAGGCATGTGGGGTCAGATTATTAATGGAAGTTGAGAGATTTCGACCAGGTGAGATAGACCAATGAGACAATTTACCTATTTATAAGAAAGGAGTAACAGAACAAAAGTTTTATTTTAAAAAGTTTTCCTGAAAATCAGGAAAAAAATTAAAACTTCAAAGAAGCCAATACAGAGGCATTCTGAATGAAACGCTGTTTAGCTTCAGCTAGTTCTCTAAGTAAACACCCATAGAACTGCCATCTGCAGGTCACGGGACTCTTAAAATATAGGCCTTTGTTCTTCATTGTTCTTCCTCATCCCCTCCCCCCAGATTTGTTGAGGCATAACTGCTAATTTAAATTATAAGATATTTAAAATGTATAATGTGATAACTTGATATACAATATACCAGTACATTGTGAAAGGATTCCTCCAATGAGTTAATTAACACATCCAACACCTCCCATATTTTAGCAAACTTCAATTACACAGTACAATGTTATCAGCTATAGTCACCATGTTATACATGAGGTCCTCAGATTTTATAATCTTACTAGGGGCCTGGTGCATGAAATTCGTGCACTGGGTGGGGGTGGGGGGGAGTGTCCCTAAGCCCAGCCTGCCCCCTCTCACATACTGGGAGCCCTCAGACCCAATCGCAGGATTGGCCCCTTGCCCAGGCCTGACACCTCTGCCAGAGGCGTCAGGCCTGGGCAGGGTACCCTCATTTCCCCCCATCACTGGTTCTGCCCCCAGCCCAGGCCTAATGCCTCTGGCCCAGGCATCAGGCCTGGGCAGGGGACCCACAGACCCCTCCAATTGCTGGCTCTGCCCTCGGCCCAGGCCTGATGCCTCGGCCAGAGGTGTAGACCCCCATCCCCCTCCGATCGCCTGA
>NW_006283631.1:4013220-4028261 GCF_000327345.1 Myotis davidii
TCTTAGCTCCCCCCTGGGTTTCCGATCACTGTCAGCGGCAGGGGGCTTCTTCCTGCTTTCCCTTTCGCCTCCCTGCATTGTGCCTACATATGCAAATTAACTGCCATCTTTGTTGTCAGTTAACTGCCATCTGAATTGGCAGTTAATTTGCAGATAGCCCTGATTAGCCAATGAAAAGGTAGCGCTGTACGCCAATTACCATTTTTCTCTTTTATTAGTGTAGATAACTAAACATTTGTGCCCTTTTATTCTCCCTATTTTCCCCTTCCCTCAGCCCCTGGCAACCTCTTTTCTCATCTCAATTTGTATGAGTACTTGTTTGTTTCAGATTCCACATAAAACTAACACCATGCAGTATTTGTCTTTCTCTGTCTGGCTTATTTCAGTTGGCATACTGTCCTCCATTTTCATCCATGTTATTACAGATGGCAGGATTTCCTTCTTTTTTATGGCTGAATAATATTCTATTGCATTTTCTTTAGATTTCCTTTAATCATTCATTTGTCAATGGACACTTGTTTCTGTGTCTTAGATATTGTGAATAATGCTGCAATGAATATGGAAGTGTCGCTACCCCTTCAAGATAATGATTTCATTTCTTTTGGGAATATTCCCAGAGGTGGGATTGTTGGACTATATGGTAGCTCTATTTTTAATTTCTTGAGGAACCTCCATACTGGTTTCCATAGTGGCTGTCCTAGTTTATATTCCCACCAACACTTGTACATGTTCTTTGTTGTTCTTGGCAGGAGAGAGCCAGGAGCTGCCTGCCATTTCTGGTGAGTCAGCTGGCCAACATGGAGCACTCCTTTCACCATATTCTCCTGCTGGAGATTAAGAGCATCACAGACACCTTCTCCTCCCTCCTGGGCCCTCAGAGCAGAGACATCTTCCGCATGAGCAACAGCTTCACTGCCATTGCCAAGCTCCTCACCCGACAACTGGAAACCACCAAACCCCAAAGTGGCAGGTGAGCGGGAAATTCTGTGGGCTCGAGAATCTGTCGAGAGCCCATGAAGGCAGAGCACAGGCAGCTACACTTTCTTTTGCAGGCGATAAACTTCCCAAAGAAAGCCAACCTAGAGTAACTTCTAAATAAATTATGACACTTACCAGGGCTTTTTCTAAATACAGGGTACTCTCAAACCCCATCCCTCAAGGGGTTCACAGTCAGGGTATGTGACAGGGTTTTAACAGAAGTGCATACAATGCACTAGTTAGGGAGCATGAGACACATACTGACCAACAGCCAGGCAATTAAAGAGTGCTTTGCAGAGAAGGTGAAATTTAAGTTCATTCCATATTTATTGAGTAGTGTCCATGTGCCAAGCATCTATGTAGGTACTAGAGTAAGTTATACAGGATGAATAATAAAAGTAGAAAGGATACTGCAAATAGAAGGACATTCCTCACATGCAAGGATAAAAGAGCTCAAGAGTGTGTGAGCTGGACTAAGGAAAAGCAGTTGATTCAACGTGGCAGGTTCAAGGTCATCAGCGTAGGGTATTAGACTAAGCCGAAAAGGTCAGAGGCAGATTATCAGAGGTCTTACATGCTGCATCAAGGGGTTTGTCCTGTAAGCAACATGGAAGCTTGGGAAGATTTTAATCCAGGGAGTGGTCATAGCTCCTAGCACAGAAATGACCATAGAGTAGGCACTCAATAAATATTTTCTCACCAAAGGACTAGATGAATGAGGAAGTGGCTCATGCTGTGGAGCACTAAGTGGATTTGGCAAGAACAGTAGTCTGGCCAGAGAGAGAGAGAGCGACCTGGATGCTAGTGCTGAAACCTTAACAATAGGGTCCTTCAATCGTGGTCGGTGGTGGGGAATTTAAGAAGTCGGGCAGATCATTATAATGAGAGAGTGCTCAGGATTATGAGGAGTTGATCACTAGTAGGAGGTGTGGTGAGGAGAAGGGGACAAGAGTGGATGAAAACCCAGAGATATCTAGTTTGAGTTTCTGAATACACATGGAAGATGATGCTGATAACCAAGAAAAGAGGTAGCAAGAGGGAAGCCAATCTAGAAAGGTCTCTTCCCCCATTCTACAACAGAGAGTATAATCTGGCCAAAGTGGTCATCAAGGTCAACAACCACTGTTCATCTAAGGAAGACAAATCGCAAGGGCTCTTTTCTATCAACACCATAGTTTTGGTTGTGCATATGAAAATCTGTTGTTACCTGGTTCACTGTATAGATGCCTATATGCCAGGGCTTCTAACTCTGGTACTATTAAAATTTGGACTAGATAATTCTTGGTTGTGAAGCTGTCCTGTGAATTATAGAATATTTGCCAGCATCCCTGGTCTCTACCCACTAGGTGCTAATAGCAACTCTCTCTTTCAGTTATGACAACCACCAACATCTCTAGGCATTAATAAATCACCCCTAGTTGAAAACCACTGCTATCTATATATTCCATTTAAAAATGGCATTTTCACAGACTTATGATCTGCCTAGCAACAGCCCAAATACAGCAGCATCCAAGAAATCCAGGGCCAGCATCATGAAGGGGTGATTTGTCATTTATGTGCAAGCACAAAGTCACTGCTGGCCAATGTCCGTGGGGCGGTTTCGGAAATTTTGTTTAGAGCTTCTACAGCTGGTGCTTGGGGGAGCCATTTTGTATTCTGCCCACAGCCAGCCTGCTATTTCTTCTTCCCAGTGATGACTAACATCTGGATCCGATGTGAGAGCATAGGCACATGTTCTGGCCAGCCGCTCATCCGTTCTCTATTGCCTCTACAAATGCAAAGTTGCAAGAGGCCAACTGACATCTGTGAGATTATATGTGTGAAAAAGGTTTATATAAAGGGAAAACATGTTATACAAGGGTATTACATTAGGCATTCTAACAGAAAAATTGATCCTTAATAAGTAAGTCCAAAACCATAAGCAATAAACAATTTCCCCATGAAAAGAAGAATTTAGCAGGTATGTAAATAGGAGGAAAGCATAAGGTCTCACTATCAAAATATGAGTCTTCATGTATGAGAATGCATTGAAGTTTCCCTTTATTATTTCTCTGAGAAAAAAGCAAAGAGGGTAATTAAATGTGAAGAGATAAAAGGTCACTAGTCACCTCACGTACTACCACCATTGCCATCTCCACCACCTCTTCAATTCAAAATACTTCACCCCCCTCAACCTTCATTGTCAATCTCCTTCTAATCAATTATAATTATTCAGTGGGAACTTCAAAACGCTGGTGTGGACAGCCAGCTTTTGTGGCAACTGCTCATCCTCTCTGGGATGGTTGCTAAGGCTTCTCTCCCAACATCTTTTCCCTGAATAGTCTTCATTGTGACCATGTAACTTCAGTAATTTTAATCTGTGCCCCCAAAAAGCAGAAAGGTCGGCGCTTTTGTCTAAGGCATCCAGCAAAGTCTGATCCTTACAATTGGAGGGGAAATGAATAAATGAAGAGAGCTTGAAAGAAAATTAAAGATGATAAAATTCAAAACAGACGTCATCTAATTTATAAATCTGACACATAGCCCAGCAGGCCAGATTTTAGACTTCAGGCCAAAACTATCAGATAATGAAAAGGAAAACAATTAGCATCCTAGAGGGAAAGAAAAACTAAAGCAGACGCAAGCCTTCTTTGTGCAGAATGACTCTGAATTAACTGGGTGAGCTTTATTAGATGCATCGGGTAAGCACACTGGCACCTTTCTTGTTTCTGTGTGTTAGAAAAAAATGTTTATATCTAA
Organism: Myotis davidii; assembly: GCF_000327345.1. NCBI lineage: Eukaryota > Metazoa > Chordata > Mammalia > Chiroptera > Vespertilionidae > Myotis > Myotis davidii. The sequence continues at coordinate 4,016,938 of NW_006283631.1, forward strand.
AAATAAAACAACAAAGGCTAAAGAACAGGACAGCTAAGCAAAGAGTTTAGATTTTGAAAATAATTCTGGGGATGCAGAAGGGAGATAACAGCAATTGTGGATTGGAAAAGGAAAGGTGTGTGAGCCTTTGAACCTCTATTCATTGTGTGAGCCACTTGAACCATTTGTCTGCCAGGACCTGGGGGAAGCTGGGGAAGGAGACTTCCGACAACAGTGCACTGGCTGAGCAGCCACTGATCAGACTCAAAGGTGCCTTTGCCAAAGGCATGTGGCACCAGGGAGACTGCTCTAATCAGGCACCATGGGAGTTGGGGACAGTTTGTCACAGGTGGTCTTAGTAGGAGCTTCAGCTCAGGCCCCAACTGGGGATGGAAACTTTGAGGGATGAAAACTGTGGAAAGAAAATCGGGGTTGGAAGTAAATAGGAGTAATGAGAAAAGGTAGGGAGGATGGAGGGCAATAGGAAAAGGCAGAAGGGGAAAGCAGAGGGAAAGGAGAAAGAGCACCTGCGCAGCTCCAAGTCCAGGGCCAAGGTGGGAACCTGAGGGGCAGGGGTGACCATTCCCTCAGATCCATCTTTCAAACCCCAGCCAAAGCCATCAGAGCCATGGCAGTGGGGAGTGGGGGGGAGTTGTTTATAAGAACAGTTTTAACATAAAGTGTGTGGTTAAAACTTTCCCAATCCTCTTGCTTGGTTAAATGAGTGGTATGTTCTTTTGTTGTTTTGGTGGTGATGGTGGTAGTAGTGGTGAAATTTTGTGTTTATTTTTGTTTTGTTTTTAAGAATTAGGCCTGGAAAACATTTTAAGAAGGAGAATGAAAGGTAAATTATAGACACAACCAGTTGGATAGGTGTATTTCTGATTTAGGTATGAATGGAAAGAGATGGCAGATAGAGGGGGCGGTGTGTGTGGGGGGGGGGGGGATAGAACATTGTGTGGCCCTAGCTGGGTGGCTCAGGTGGTTGGAGCATCATCCCATAAAGGTTGTGGGTTTGATTCCTAGTCAGGTCACATACCTAAGTTGCAGAATCAATAGCAACCCATCGATGTTTCTCTTTCTCTCTCTCTCCCTTCCTCTCTCTCTAAAAAACTCAGGTGAAGATTACAAAAACACATGTTGTGTGGGGGAGAATGAATGATAAATAGAATAAGGAGAGCATGTTCAGAGTAGAATGACTCCAGGAACTCTGCCCTCCTTGGAATAGCCCCAGAGTTTTGGTTTATCCTAAATTTCATACAATGAACATCAAAGAAATGGATGACAAGGGAGAGCCAGGAATTTGAGTCAATCTATAGCCCTAATGTATAGACCAGTAACATGACCTGCAAAGACCTTTTTCAAACTCTGAGACCCTTTGCAACCTGTCATTCCAAAGTTCCCATCTTGACATCCTGGGAGTCACATATGAACCTAACCCTGGGTCATATACGGTCCCTGAAGGCATTGCCCAGGAGCTTAAGCATGATGCCTCTGTATTGAGCCCACAATAGAGATTGCAGAGAGCCGGGAGCCAAATTCTCAACAATTTTTCAAGGAAGACTGTGTCTATAGGGTTGATTAGCTCTTACTGTTAATGTAGGGGAGAGGGCCTCAGCTCCCCCTGTTGCTTATGGCAGCGGGAAGGGGGGGCGGGGTTTCTTGCAATATCCTGAGAAAAGGAATTTTCTGAGACTCACACAGGGAGAGTGAGATATGATGAAAACATTATTTCCATGGAATTACACCATTGGGTTTCCAAAGGTCTGTTTCCCTTAGTCCAGGCATAGAAAAAGGTAGCTGGGGCTTCATTAGAGCTAAAACAGAGCCAGTGTCCAGTGTTTCCTTTCCATTCCATTGGAGCTGGGTCCAGTGCAGCATCAGGCTAGCTTAGCTTGTGTTTCCCACAGCAGTCCATTCGTCCATTCTGCATGGCTGAGGGCCATTCAGGCATATGCTTGGAAGCAAGACCAACAGAGCCCTGAGAGTCAAGAGTCACCAAGAGCCAAGAGAGTGAACCCCATTGTTTAGTGGATTAAGTGTTCTCAAATTTTCCACATGCTTGCAGAGGCCACACCCATTCTGGCCAATGATCTCTGTTCCCCAGTTTGACTGACAAGCAAGTACCTTCCCTATGTCATCCCAACTTTACTGGGCATGAGTCTATCTCCCCTTTGTTGGATCCCTTCCCCCCAGTGTTTTGCAGGAAATAGGCCAATGGTTCCCTGGGGAGTGCAAAGTTGCAACTTCCTGGTGAAGCTGCCCAAATGACATGCCTACAGTGTCTGGCCTTCCCTTTGCTCCATTTCTAATTATGATGGTATCATTACCACATAGATTCTATGCTAGGGTCTTTTGCTGCTATAGTGTTTAATCCTCACAGCAACGAAGTCTTTAAATATATGTAAGGATTTTACAGAGGTACATGGAATAACTCTTGAGTACAGGCAAGAACAATATAAAATTCTCTACCCAGTTTCCCACGCCCTTCTAGGTCCATGACAGTCGTTAGAACACCATAGTGTAAATGCCCAGATACCAGCTCTTGGAATTTCCCTTCATTTCTTTCTTCAATGTAGTCCAATGAATGGATCCTGTTAGGTTTGATCAAGCAATTGAATTGATAACCCTCCCCCAGGAACTGGCTTTCCAGGTCATTTCACTATGGACATTCCCTTTGCTGAGAACACATTTCATTTACGGTGACCACATTTCATTATCCCCGCTCCGGGTACACATAAAGAAGTCTCTGCCCAGAAAAAAAACCCGCCAAAAGTCTTTTAAAAGCTGCTGACTCCCGTCACTGGGGGCTGGAGCCAGCCAGGCTTAGCAACCTGATGTGCCGATGATTGAATAAATTCATAATCCCTCACCACTCTGGCCTCATGCGTTCCTCCTTTGGCGACCTAACAGATCCCAAATTTTAGTGTGGATGAGAATTACAGTGTTCACAGTATATCATGGATAATTCAAAGAAACTTAAAGGAATGTCAAGGGTGATTTTTGCCTTTTCCTTCCAAAAGTGGTACCTCAGTAACCTTTATCGTTACCTTCCAGAATGCCCTTTGTGTGCGTCTCTTCCCATCAAAGGCTGCCCTTCTCCAAGACTCCAGTTTGGTACCACTTCCCCATGAGGTCTTCCCCACTCACTCCTGCCCGGGGAGACCTTCTGTCCTTGACCTACTACAGCTCAAACAGCTTACCCACTTGTCCGCACTCACAGTCGTGCCTTGAGTGTTAGATATCTTTCCTTGTGCCCCTCCAGTGTCCCCCAGATGTGAGAGCTAATATTCAGAACCTTTGCTCAATGTAAAGAAATAGTTTTGAAAGTGCTTACAAGCCCTAGGCCGTTTGGCTAAGTGGGTAGAGCGTCCGCCTGAGGACCAAAGGGTCCCAAGTTCGATTACGGTCAAGGGCACGTATCATGGTTGCAGGCTCCTCCCCGACCCAGGTCCTGGTCAGGAGGCAACCAGTTGATGTGTTTCCCTCACAGTAATGTTTCTCTCTGTTTTTCCCTCTCTCTTCCACTCTCTCTAAAAATCAATGGAAAAATACCCTCAGATGAGGATTAACAACAAAAAAGTGCTTACAAGAACTCCCACCATTTTAAGCGACGCGTGTTTATACAAGGAGGAATTGATTCTTTGAGAGCAACTGTTGGCTCACAGAATGTACATGAGGAGGTTCAGGACCATAATTAAAAACATGTGATGTTCTGGTCAGCATTGCCCCCTGCTTAGAGAAAGCTCAATGTAATTTCACCCCACCAAAGTAACCAGGGTTTTAATAAAAAATAAGTATATCTTTCCAAGCAAGAGAGGTCTTATGCTAGTCACTGGTATAAAAGGAACACCATCACAGCCATTTGTGGCAGTAACTGTGGCTACTGTTATTGCTTCTTGCATATGGAAGGAAGGGAGGCTGTTGGGTTTTTGCCCCTCTTCTCACTGAAGAGGTTAAGTCTGACATGTGGTACCATTTATGCTCCATCTGTTGCTCATTTACTCCACCATTTGTCCTTCCTTAAAGCAGCGTTTATGGCGATGTGAAGGTCTGCAAAGGTATTTCAGGAATTCGTTTATCAGCAAGAGATGTAGGTGGGAGACATCATTATCAGCTTTGGAGACAGTGAAGGAAGCCCAGGAAGTGTGAGGCCCCAGAAGGGCTGACTCTGAGAGTGTGGACTGAGAGGGCTGGGGCTGGGGGGCAGGCCGCTTTGCCAGCACAATTACAGCTTTGCCAGGGGAACCAGGCCCCTTTCCTGTAACACAGCAGTGTTCAAAATACAAGATACACCAAAAAGGAAAACAGCTTTTCATCAAGCTCCACGGCTTGGTTTCCCATTACAAACAAGACAGGAACACCAAAGCTTTAGCCTGGAGGCAAGGGGAAAAAATGCACTGTGAGCGAAGAGGGGAGAGCAGCTTGACCCCTACGGCCCCCTGGGAGGGGTGACAGCTGAGGCTAAAACAGTTCTTACTTGACCCCATGACCTAGCTATTTGCTATTTTAGTTCCCCAAATGCTCCTTTTTGGTATCAATCATAACTGAACCTGGAGGTTGCTAGTTGCATGACATTTCCTGAGTTTTGAGCACCTTTTCAGTTTTGGTTAAAGGGGATGCCAAAATTTGTGTTTCAGATCACTGTGAAGGGTTGCTCAATAATTAAATGTCAATTCTGCTCTGGTGACGGTTCCTATAGGACGTTACTAAGAGATACTAGGGTACAATAGTTCTTGTTGGTTACTGTACTATCACCAATCCCATAATAAGCATTACTTATTCCTAGGGTAGATTCAGATGCCATCTGAACTAAACACCTACTGAGAGGCAGTGGGAGAAGTGAAGTGAGTGAGCTCTGGAGGCAGGGTTTAATGCTGGGTTTCCTAGCTGATCTTCAGTACGTTACTCAACATCTCTGTCCGTCAGCTTCTCCATCTGCCCCACTGGATCATGGGAGAAGTAATACATGTAGCCGACTAGAACAGAGAGTGCCTTGTGCTGAGGAAACCCTCAGTAAACATTAACAGCATCAGTGCTCTGTTCCAGGTGGGCTTTAGAGTAGGTGATCTCACTTACATGTCCATAAGACCACAGCTACTCAAAGCATAGCTCGTGAGCTACAGCTGCAAACTGTTCCTGACCAGCCCGCACCAAGGTTCTTACAGAGACTGAAAATAAGAGTTTAGAACAGTGGTTCTCAACGTGGGGCACATGCTCCACAGGGGGGCGATTTGATTTTTAAGGGGGGCAATTCGAGAGTGAGTTATTAACAGTGAATTTTGGGCATTTCTTATGGTTCTAGGAGCCTCCTATACAGTATATAAATATATATTGTGACATATTTATGCATTTCAGTTCTTTATTATATGTTTTCAAATGTTATTTGCTATTTTTTCATATCACTTCATATTATTTTTATTTTTTTAACAATTTCTTAGTGATTTCTTCCTCAGTACTTCAACTGTCCTTTTGATCTTTTATTTTTCTCTTTCGTGAATGCCATGTTTTTTAGGAGCCTGTTTATACCATGTTAATGGAGTTAACTCCACGTGAATAGGAGTTCACTTTTTGAATAATAAGAATTCTATGAAATGGGGGAGGGGAAGGCATCAGGATTTTAGAGATGCTTAGAGGGGGCATGGCCAAAAAAAGTTTGGGAACCACTGGCTTGGAACTTTCGTAGCAATTGGACATTGCTGCAAAACCCAAGTGCATGAACAGTGAGCTTATACCCTGTATGTCTTTATTTTACCCATTTTATTTCTCTGGTAATTTATTTTTACTGTATTTTACAAAAATATTGGTCTGTGACATGAAATTTTTTTTTTTTAAAAAAAAGGTGGTTTGAGAAGCATTGCATTAGATGCTTGACACAGCTGAGCCGGGACAAATCTCAGAACTATCTTTAATAACTAACATTTTACTCCCCAAACTTTCCTTTGGGACCTAACAAAAGAGATTTAATAAATGAAAGGTAATGAATACACATGTCAGCCATGATTTAGATACAGTTATCGTGGACTAGCTCAGCTGAGGAAAAACAGTTCTTAACGGTGTTCATGTTTATCGGGCAAAAGGTGGACTTTGTATTAGCTGGGACCCTGATGGCTGTCAGCTAGATTTTGTTGTAGGTAAAAGCTGAATTCTAGGTGGAGTAGGAATTGTCCCCATACACAGGGTTATGTGTAGAGTTCTAGCCCCAGCTCATTTATCAGTGAGTTTGACTAACTCTATTTCTCCATTTCCGAGTTTAACTGTATTTCTCCATTAAAAATAGCATAGGATATCATGTTTGCAGTGGAGACTATGAAACAATATAGCAAAAAGGAAAAGCTCACCTGCTCTTCCAGCCTCAAAAGCTGGACAGTGACATGTGTTAACTTTTGTTCTCCCCATGGTGGATACCCACTCCTTTATCCCCACTGCCAGACCCTGTCACCTGCTCATGTTCCCAGATGGTAAAGTTATGCTGGAAAAAGAGGAGTGTGTTGTTTTTACAGTTCTCACCCCTGATTCAAAGTGCGCTCATGACATTATCACTTCCCATTTACACGCCTTTACAGCTTACAAGTGCTTTTGTGACTTGTGCCACCTCCAGATGGCCATTCATTAGGATCCAGGAGCCTTCTGTTCAGGCTGCTGCTCATGCAGTCACCCATTCTAGTCTCAGGGGTCTCCACTAAAGACCCGGGGGACATCTGAACAGTATTTATCAGTGGTAAAAACTGACAAGGTACCTTTACCTCAAAATCGATAAGGACCTTAATGTCTTGCCCTAGCCGGTTTGACTCAGTGGATAGAGCATCAGCCCATGGACTGAAGGGTCGAAGATTCAATTCTGGTCAAGGGCATATACCTCAACTGTAGGTTCCAGCCCTGACCCAAGTCAAAGCGCATGCAGGAGGCAACCAATCGATGTGTCTCTCTCTCTGTCTCTCCCCCTCCCTTCCACGTTCTCTTATAAAAAAAATCAATGGAAAAAATATGAGGATTAACCAAAAAACAAAAGACCTAAATGTCTTGCAGATTACAAAACTATGGAATGGGAACTGCATATAGTTTACCATGCACCAGCTCCAAACACTGCACACACGCTGTTTTCAGTCTCACCTCCCTGCAGAGTGAGTGAAAGAAACCCTCAGTTAGCTGCCTTGCTTGGTCAGGGAAAATGCCTCTGCCCTGGTCCGCTTAAGATTCTGTTTTCTCATGGTCTGGGCCAGTGTTTCTCAAACCTGCACTGCTCCTGGAGATTCTGATTTGATAGGTCTGGGGCAGAGCCCCACATTTCCAACAACCTCCAAGGAGATGCTGATGTCCAGTGCCTCCATTTGAGTAGCGAGGGCAGGGGCTTTGCACTTTTTGCTCATTGCTTAAAATACGTTTTTATTGATTTTTGGAGAGAGGAAGGGCGAGGGTTAGAGAGATAGAAGCATCAATGAGGAAAAAACATCATCGATCAACTGCCTCCTGCACACCCCCTACTGTGCATGTACCCTGACCAGGAATCAAAGCCACTGACCTCTTGGTTCATGGGTTGATGCTCAACCACTGAGCCACACTGGCTGGACTTTTTGTTCATTCTTTTTCCATATCTTATTCTCCGTCATGTTGGTTGGTTGAATGAAAAATGAGCAAATCAATGAGCAGCTGCATTTGAGTGGTCATTTCCTCTCTTTATGTTCGTAATCGCTCAAAATTCAAACATGAAATACAAAAATTTTTAAATCAACTATTTCCACATCCCAGTTCTTGTATGCTCACCCAGCAGGGAGGACCACTCTCCTTGGGATGCTGCAGTGGTGGGAGGAACCACATAGTCCTCCCTGGCTTTGAGTAGAAGCAGCTCATCTTCCAGGCTTTGTTTCTCAGGTACAAGCTTCGGTCTTTTAGAGTCAGCCATCCACACCCACACCGGGCAGCAGCCACCCGGGGTTTACCATTTGACTTTTTCATGTCCATTCTGTATGGGCTACATAGTCAAATCCGTTATCTTACATAACACTCCCAGCAATCTGGTGATGCAGTGTCATAGTCCCATTTTAAATGACAATAATGACACATGGAGTCATAAAAAGACTTGCCACATCCCTGATAAACAGGATACTGGAGTCATGAGCCCAGGTCTTTTCCCTGTAATGCCAGATTTGGTTCACTTCCTCACAATCTGCTCCTTTTGAAATCTCTTTAAAATCTTGTGTGGCCTGGCCAGTGTTGCTCAGTGGTTGAGCATCGACCTGTGAACCGAGAGGTTACGGTTTGATTCCCAGTTGGGACACATGCCCAGGTTGCAGGCCCAATCCCCAGTGTGGGGAGTGCAGGAAGCAGCCAATCAATGATTCTCTCTCATCATTGATGTTTCTATCTCTTTTTCCCTCCCCCTTCCTCTATATCTTTTTCCCTCTCCCTTCCTCTCTGAAATCAATAAAAATATATTTTTTTGAAATCTTGTGTGAATGAAATAGACCCTAGCCATTTCATTTGAGCAGAGTTCTCCCAGTGGCATGACCACATTCTGGTCCCCATATCACTGGGCTCCTGCTGATCTCCGCTCTTACCCATGAGCAGGTCAAAGGCAGAACAGAGTACCAAGGACTAGACTTATCATCATCCTTTCCCTTAGTATTCAACTATAATGTAGTGGTCCAGCAGCGTTACTCACTGCAGCCCCCAAACAGATGGGGGTCTGTCTCTGTCATTCTTATGATGACCGATGACGCAAGAAATTGCTGAAGAGTAAGGAGTATAGCATCCCAAGAATTTAGGGATCTCGTGTGGTTTTTATCCATTATGTTCTCCTCCTTCTCCTCTAACAAGCTTAAGTCTGCAAGAGTACACATCCTGGACAAGGGACCGTAAGCCAAGCTCTTCAAACATTTACTAATATGATTTTCCTTTGATTTAAGGAGCCAGGAAGACAGGCTGCCAATCTCCCCGTGCCTGCCAGCTTTATAGTCTCATCTCCCAGCATAGAGAGAGCAGAAAGCTGCCCAGGGGCCAATTTGTTTCCAAGGGGAGTCCCCTCCCACAGAGGGAGGTAATTAGGCCTCCCCTGGGCATCCCTAGAGGTATTTTTTTTTAACTTTATTTTGGCAACAGAGACCAGAAATCATTCAGACTGGAAATCATCTGAGCCTCTTATAATGTGGCGTGTTGAGTTAAAGCCAAGTTAATATTTAGGGGATTATAGAACTCTGACAAAGATTTCTGTAAAATTACCTCTGGAGTTAAAAGTGACAAATGGAAAAGAAATAACAACCCAGCCCACTGGCCCCCACGTCCAAACAGAAGACAATAAAGATTGTGTATAACAGACAGTCTTTGTGGTGAGAATTTTACTCATCAGCCTCATATCTAGAGGCCCCATGGCTCCCCCAGCTCTTTTACATTTGGAATGTGTTTCTTTGTTCTAGAAGGGGTGCAGGCTTTATCTCTGGAAAGGGTCTTTGTTTTTTAACAAATTCTCTCCAATCTTTTTAAATGTAAAAGCCAAGAGGAACAGCTCAGTTGGCTGAGCGTCATCATGTACACTGAAAGATCGCTGGTTTGATTCCCATTCAGGGCTCATGCCTGGATTGTGGGTTTGATCCCTGGTCAGGGTGCATGGGGGAGGCTGCCAATGGATGTTTCTCTCCCATATCCATGTTTCCCTCTCACATCAATGTTTCTCTCTCCCTCTTCCTTTCTTTTTCTCTAAAATCAATAAAAACATATTAAAATTTTTAAAAAAAAAAGAAAGAAAGAAAACCAAGAAAGGAACCAACACAAATCTGGATTGTGGGTTTGATCCCTGGTCAGGGTGCATGGGGGAGGCTGCCAATGGATGTTTCTCTCCCATATCCATGTTTCCCTCTCACATCAATGTTTCTCTCTCCCTCTTCCTTTCTTTTTCTCTAAAATCAATAAAAACATATTAAAATTTTTAAAAAAAAAAGAAAGAAAGAAAACCAAGAAAGGAACCAAAGAAGCCATGAATGTTTATTATAAACTCAATCTTTTATCTACCATTTCCTGACCAAACAATCTATTGGAATCATAACTTGCCCTAATTCCCTGCCAGGAAAACTGTGACAAGCCAGGCGGAATGATGGATGGCCAGTGATGGAAAGTTCTGTTTGGTCAATCTTGCAATTTTGGTTGCCTTGGTGACTCTTTATTGCCACCCCAGTCCCTTGACTCCTATGTTATACAAATTTCCACATCATGATGACAATAAAGGTTGCATATAACAGAAAGTCTTTGTGGTGAAAATTCTACTCATCAGCTTCATATCTAGAGGTCACGGCCCTTTGCTGGCCCAGACATTTTCGAGTTGCTTGTTCACTCTTAGTATTTGGCCCTTTGCAAATCTTTCTTTTCACTCCTATTCTTGCTCCTTGCTTCCCTCCACATTTGATATTTATCAAATGGCATCAGCCCCTGTAGACCATGAAAAGTTGCCAATGCCTCATGAGCATCTGGCAGAACTCAGGCGGTTGTGGGGAGCAAGCTGGATTCAGAAATCAAGGTGGCCTCACCTGATTTATTCAGGTACCTGTGTGTGGCAAGCACTGTGCCAAGCACAGGAGAACAAAAACGAGCAGTACAGGTCCCTGCCCACCAAGCAGCAGGGGTTTACCAGAATCAGGGGTGCCAGACTTAACAAATAGAAAATACAAGACACCCAGTTTAATATTAAGAACAAACAATTTTTAATATAAGTATAATCGTTTTAGTATAATATAATACATTTTTAGTATATCCCATTAGGGACATACTAAAAAATTTCAAAAAATTTTGTTGTTTAGCTGAAATTCAAATTTGGTGGGGTATCCTGTATTTTACCTGCAAACCTACCCCAGGACACCTGCCCTGCCCCTCTTAGTGTTGGTGGACATCCAGGGATAACTCACAAGGTCTCTCCTGCCCAAAGTCCCCTCGGAGGGAAATCTGAGGGAGATAGAAGTCATGCTCCCAGCTGAGAGCCCTCTAACTCACTCAAGCCATAGTGCTTACTCACCAACATGTGGAGACGGGGCAGGGTAAAGAAGCTGTAGGACTGTCCTCTCCTAAAGTCCTATGCCATTGCATTCTCCAGGGACATCACTTTCCTCTGATATATGGAATATTGACCAGCCTATGTTTCAGCCACTGATGTTTTCTTTATACATTAACACAAGCTATAGGCAGGGCAGATTAAATTCCAAGGGAACTACAGTAATAAAAACAATTAATTATAATAGTATAACCCAGTGGTCGGCAAACTGCAGCTCACAAGCCACATGCGGCTCTTTGGCCCCTTGAGTGTGGCTCTTCCACAAAATACCACGTGCGGGCGCGCACATACAGTGCGATTGAAACTTCGT
>NW_006283631.1:4028371-4035140 GCF_000327345.1 Myotis davidii
CCAGAGCAGCGTGGTCCGCGAGCCGCAGTTTGCTGACCACTGGATAACCTAATGTCTATTGACTGCCTGTTATGTGCTAGGAGCAGCACTTTACCCTGGTTCTGTCATTTCATCTTCCCAACAACCCTATGAGTTAAGTAAAGTATGGACCCCCTTTCATAGATGGGAAAATGGATATAAAGAGTACAATGAATAAAAGAAAGATCTCCGTAAGTAAGAAAATTTTATTTTTTAAAAATCAGAAAATGATCCAATAAAATTATCTAGGACGATTTACTATAACGATGTGAAATTTGATGTTTGGGGGGCGGGGGGGAATGCTACTTTTTTCCTGCAGCCTCACAGGAACAAGAAGAGACTTTATTTAGGGGAGACCAGATCAACTAGAATAAGAGAAGGGCCAGGGAGAGAGCAGCAGAGTTGCTCAGCAGGGAGGAGAGCTGGCCGGGGCTCCGCAGGCCTCACCTCCTACCTCTAGCACAGGCACTGCAGTGACACACAGGTGAAACAGTGGCCCCTTTCAGCTGGGAGGAGACTAAGCCGCCTTGAGGCCAGAGGTTGCCTGGATATCGGGGCCCCAGTTCCTAGGCATGGCTGCCAGCCACCAGCTCAGCTCTTGGCCCTGACTGGTGCTGGAGGAGCTGTCTTCAGGCAGAGCTCAGGCAGCTGGCTGAGCGTCCCCACCGCTTGCTTCTCCTGAGCCCAAGGAGGCTTGGGAAGAAGATGGCAAGGAAGAGAAACTGGAGTCTAAAACTTTCTTCCCTACCCACCTGGAAAGAAACAGTAGAGGCCTCTAACTTCAGGCCTGCCTTGACTACAACCACCATAGGTACAATCACTATCACTGGGACCATTCACAGCCACTGGAACCAGAGGGGGTGTGTGTGTGTGTGTGTGTGAGAGAGAGAGAGAGAGAGAGAGAGAGAGAGCCAGAGAGCCAGGGGTGGGGTATTACATTCTCCTACAAGCTTTTCAACAGGAGCTCTGGCCTCAGTAGAGGAACCTGTGCCTTGGTAGAAGGAAGCCAGGAGACTAGTGGTCCTGACCCATCTTCTTCCATCCAATATCCTGCTGGTGCTTTCCATTGGCCAAACCCAACAAAACAACCCCCCATAAAAGCTATTATGTACAAAGAAAAAAACTAGTAAATGTATGAGAAATTATTTCTTTAAGAATTCACATATTTTGAGAATTAAACATGTATATAATGCTCAATATCTGATATATGCATATTGAGGTGTACTCGTGCTTTACAAATTTTTAAGTTTTAATAATCCCAGCTATAGAAATTTCTGAAATACATTTCTTGGAACCAGAGAAATGGTAGAAAATACCACACTCCCCCGCAAAATTTCTCATCTGAAGAGGGTTTTTTGGATCTTTTAACACTAACCTTGGTAATCATCATGGTTTGTAAAATAGCATCCAATGAATTATACTGACTTGGCTTCAATTGTAACAGGAAATGAAACCACTTCTGGATAGGCGATGGCGGTGTCTCCCATCTTTTGTGGGCAGCCAGTATCATACATGTGTCAGAAAGGGAAACATGTTCATGATTAGCCTTTATTCCCATTCGACTCATGTATGTTTCAGTCATACATGACTTTGGATAATACATTTTTCATTATGTATGAAAAAAAACAGAGGAAGCCTATAAAAATTATATTAAAAAATGCATAATTCAAATTTTCCCAGCAATAGCTTACTAGGCAAGAAACAATGTCCTGGTTACCTAAGGGGTGATCCGCTGTCCTTCCCAGCTTGCACCATGAACTTCTGTCACTGGCTGGACTAACAAGGGGATTCCAAACACTGAGGGCCCCAAACTATAAACCTTCCCTCAAGGCAGGATCCCTCTCATCCAGCCACAGGAGCTACAGAATCCAACCCTGCCAACCAACCTTCCCAGTGCTCACCAGAGACATGGCCAAGGAATGGGTAGAACATAACTGAAAAAAACAACAACTGTCTCCAGCTTGTTTGTCTTGGGTTTCCTTTAAAAAAGCAATGCCATTTAAAAAATATACTTTCTCACCCTCACCTAAGTACTCTGCCAGGTTCACTTTGGCCCTTAGGGGAAAACAGTCATATGTTTGCAAAAACCAGAATGTTTCTGTAAGTTTGAAGCCCTTTCCTCAACTTCTAGGAAAAATGCTAAGAGAGCCAAGTAAATAAATACACACAAGAAAAAGCAACAGAGTCATCAAGCCGTCTTGATGAGTAGACTTCTAGGGATTATTAATCCTTGTGTTTATAAGAAAGGAATTAATACTAACCCCACGTGATGTAATTGATAGTGATTGTTAAATTAAAATAACTCTAGGTGGGCTCATATTAGAAGGCAGGTTAGGGAAGATAAAGGCACACTCACTTCTGTAATCATTCAGCACCTTAGTGAGCACCGGCAAGCTACTAGTGTTTCTGCAGCTTATCTATAGCTCATACTCTACTTAGGGCATTGTGTTTGCCCTTAGAGGGGTTCCAAAATTATTCCCCAAATAGCCCCTGCCTTAAAGGAGGTCATTGGAATGACCCATGGGGTGTTATGTAACAGATATTTGGAACTACTAATATCATTCAAGGAAAACCTCTTTTATACAACATATTGAAATTCAAAAAGATGTTCTCTGCTTTGTAAGATGAGAGAATCACACTGATTTCCATAAAATTGGCAGATGATTTCCCCCTTCCACTTGAAATGTTCTTATTCTATCAGTTTCAGTACAAACAGATCAGCACACGTAAATTTTCTAGAAAATACCTGGCATGAATTTTGTATAAAAACCATGCTTTTGAAGAGCTAGGTAGGAATATGGTAGATGACCATAAAAACTGCTTCATATTCTCTGAATCCTTCAAAGTATTTCTAATACAAAGTTGACATAAACATCAATGTTTCTAAACTTCTGGCAGAATAAGCTATAGAAACAATTTCAAAAATCTTTGTTCATAGATGTTACTCAATAAAACATTTATTAAATGACTAATAAAAATTTATCAGCCTGGCTGGTGAGGCTCAGTGTTTGAGCATTGACCTATGAACCAGGACGTTACTGTTGGATTCCCATTCAGGGCACAGGCCAGGGTTGTGGGCTCAATCCTAGTGTGGGGTGTGCAGGAGGCAACCAATCAATGGTTCTCTTTCATCATTGATGTTTCTATTCCTCTCTCCTTCTCCCTTCCTCTCTGAAATCAATAAAAATATATTTTTAAGAAAAAATGCATCAGGTAAAGTTTTCAGTTCTGAATTAAAAGCAGTTAGAGAGCAATGCTGTTCTAAAGGGGATATATGACTAGTATCTAATGCAATCGTCTTTATTCCTTTAGGAGAAAAATCAGCACTGAAATTGAATTCCCTGAGAAGCTAGAAGAAACCAAGCTCACCGCAGCTGAAAATGAAGACCAAAAAAAGCTCCATTTTAAAATACAGGCTTTTGAAGACAAAATAAATGCCGAGACCAATACCCCTGGATCTATCAGAAGATATAGTTTGGGCCAAGTTTCCAAGGAAGAAAGAAAAGACATTAGATTTAACAGGTATAAATTTTGCTTGGCTGTTTGTTTGCTTTTTCAAATATTTAATTCATGTTGGCTATTGGTTTCATTATCACACTGTTATGGGCTGTTTTTTAAGTATCTTTTACTTATAGTCACCCGAAGTTCCATCCTTTCATGAATGAAACTTCCTTCACAATGCTTTAATTATCCAAAGAAACTCACTTTTGGAAAAGAAAATGAGAATACACATGGCTTATTTTTTAAAACACTTTTTAAATTCTATAGATATGGAGAATGACTTTCAAAAGCTTCTCAATTTCTGATGAAAAAGCTGAAGGAGAAGTAGAATAAAACAATATAAATATATAAGTCCATCATGTTCTAGCTAGTTTTGCCACAAAATTGATTTTTAAATCTATGGGCAGGTAATCTACATCTTTAAAGGATTGCTTATTACATAACTTGGTGGTCTATTATTTATCAAATCTGTTACTAGCACTGATTTTCCGTTTCACACTCTAGAGGAAATAACTTTCGTCCCAGTGTTGTTATTCTTTCTTTTCCTTGTCAGAGAATGGTCACTCTTTACTGCCTCGGCCTTCCCTTTGTTTGTATTGTAGGTCAAAGAGTCTGGCTTTGCACACTGTGATAACAAAGGGCATGAGTTCAGATGATGGGGAAGTTGTTGAGAGAGGAGATATACCAGCCAGCATCTCCCTTTCAGAAATAGACTCACTTAGCCAAGGAAATAAGTCACCCTTTAAGGCCGACACTGATGGATCACAGCTGGGAAATTCTTCAGTTTCACACCCAAGCATTATACATATAGAATCAGAGAATCTGCCAGAAACAGTAAAAAAAAACTATCAGGAAGAAACTCCAGAGACGACTGTAAGTCCTGTAGAATACCAAGATAAGCTCTACTTGCACTTAAAGAAGAACCTCAGTAAAGTGAAAGCATACGCCGTGGAAATCGGAAAGAAGATTCCAGTCCCTGACCAGTGTACCATTGAAGGTAAGATCTCCGAACTCCCCAACATTGAAAAATTTAAGACATCATTTGGGGGGGGAAAGGGCTCAAAATGATAGAAATTGCATTTTCTGGTTCTTTTGAAAAATAGATCATTTTAAAGCACCACTACATTATTTTAATTACTTTCCCCCCCAATAAGGCCAATCATCTTTCTAATTCTCATTTGAATCTACTTCATCTGCTTTGTTTGAAACTCGGGATATCTTGTTTCTGGTTCCTTGTCCCTAGCAATCAAGAAAAACCTAGAAAGGGGTCTGTGGTCCCCCAAACAGGCTCTATGGTAGGGGTCCAGCCTGAGGCATTTTTCCATCCACATAATTGTGCTCCAATTATACACAGCATTGGGCTCCAATCGATTTTTCTTCCATTCATCCAACAAGCATTTATGAAGCAGCTACTACGTGCTAGGTGCTGTGCTAAAGATTGAGCTTTGTGTGATTCACTTATGACCCAAAGAGACACAACTCCTCACCTCTTGGAGATTAGAGTGGAGAAGGAAAAGAGCACAGCCATGGTCAGGAGGCGGTGTAGGTCAGGAACCAGTGAGAGTGTGAGCTGGTCAGAAAACAGAGGCCAAGGTGAGAAAAGGATGTCAGGGGTTGAGACTTCTCTGGGGTGCACATTTTAAGGAGGTGCCCAAAAAAATCAATGAAATTTGAAGTAACAATAGCATCAGCAGCAATGTCTTGCCAGCCATGTTGGAGATGAGGTAAGTAGTAATGCGGATCACATCTTTCCTTATAGCTTTTGATATTTTGTTCATCGTTGTATTCATTTCAATTCTTAAAAATATTGTTTATCTTGAGAACCCAATTTTCTGGTGCCTCCCTCATATGTCATGCCTTAGTCCTGTCTCTGGGAAAGATGATGGATTTGAGACACGGGTATTAAAAATGGCAGAGTTGCCCAGCTGGTGTGGCTCAGTGGTTGAGATTTGACGTATTAACTAGGAGGTCATGGTTCGATTCCCATTCAGGGCACATCCCTGGGTTGCGGGCTTGATCCACAGTGTTGGGTATGCAGGAGGCAACCTATCAATGACTCTCTCTCATCATTGATATTTCTATCTCTCTCTCCCTCTCCCTTCCTCTCTGAAATCAATAAAAAATATATTTTTAAAAAATGACAGAGTGCCAAGGCAGGCTCACCCTCTGGTCTGGTTTGGATGGCTCCAAGGCACTGCCAGGGCAATTAGATCTTTCCCACAGCCATGCTTAGGCAGCAGGCATGTTCTTCCCTTGAGATTCAGATGGTTCAGATGGAAGTCCTAGCCCTCTCCTTGGACATGACAGCTTTTCACAGGCTACAGCCCTCACTGAAAAAGCCAGGCAGCCCACTTCCAGAAAGAAGTACAGCTGAAGGATAGTGACTCAAATTCATAGTCACTCACCTCCTGACCATCCACCCCTTCCAGGTTTAGGAACTAGAAGGGGTTTTCCTACTCTACTTTCTATCCCGTCTCTCACTCCAAATCATAGGGAAGAAGATATTCTCACACTAATAAATGCAAGGGGCTTAGTGGGTTTTAGGGCTTGGGAATAATGGATATTATTGTTTAACATGTCTGTCTAGAATCTGACATTTTCAAAGGTGTTTACATTCATTTATTGATTAATCTTCTTAAAAATTTTTTTAAATGTTGAAAATAAAAGTGATATTGCTCATATTCAATATAACTTTTGGATAATGAAGTATACCAGGACTTGGGAATAACTAAAATCAATCAAACTCAACTAATACAAACTCTTTACAATTGCTCATTTCACTAGTAATGTATGCATTTATGCACAAGTTGAAGAATTTAATATAAGAGAGGTTAAATGAATTTCCCAGTTTGGCAGAGGAAGTCTGTAGCAAATAGAAAGTTAGCCACATTTCCGTCTCCAAGAATGGTTTCTGTTTTGGGGGTTTCTTGCTTTAAGTTTATCTTAAAGCATTCAAGGTATGCTACATGGTGAAGTCCTGCAGAGTTACTTCAAGCATCTAGTTCTAAAAAACACGTGGTATTTCTTTTTTTTTTTTTTCTTTCATTGGATCTCTTGTCACAATTCTTTTTTTTTTTAAATATATTTTTTATTGATTAAGAAATTACATATGTGTCCTTGTCCCCACGTTACCCTCTACCCCACCCCCGGCTCTTGCCCTCCTCCCCCGTTGTCCGTGTCCATTGGTTAGGCCTATATGCCTGCATGTAAGTCCTTTGGTTGCTCTTTCCCCCTTACCCCCACCCTCACA
>NW_006283631.1:4036890-4043164 GCF_000327345.1 Myotis davidii
GTCCCAGTCCCTTTCCGCGCGCGCGAGCCCCGGGTGAGCCCCGTACCTCTGTGCTTCTCTCCTGCAGCTTCTCTGGGTCTCAGTGTGCCTTTCCTTCCTTCTAGTTGTAGAGTTTACAGTCAGCCAGGCTTCCTATGGTTCTGGATGAAGTCCGTATTGTTTCTCTGAGGTATTAATCAATTGTTGTGAGCGGCATTAATTTCCTGGTGTTTATCTCTGCCGCCATCTTAGTTTCTCCCCACGTGGTATTTCTTATTGCCTTGAATTATTTTGGGTATTTGAGAGTTAAGTAGGTGACTGGGTGGGGTTTTTTTGTGTTTTTATATTCTTCTCCAAAATGTTGAATGAATCCATCATCTTTACTAAAATAAATAAATTATTTTCTTTTGATGTTTCCTATCAGGAATGACCTAAAACTGAGTATGTATATTTTTAAGTTGACACTTTGGAATTCACTCATACTTTTATAATTTCCTGGATGTTCTTGGTAAATTCCTTGTGCAGATATATGTGTGAGGGATGGAAGATTTATATGACACACTGTAAATAAACCCACCAAGAAAGGCCTCATGCTGACTGCAGGGGACACGCTGTTATTATTTCAGAGACTGTGTAAACCATTCAGCAAAATGCCAACAGTCATCTGGGTGACACAGTTTTTCTTGGTCTCATGAGTTCACTTGGCTCAACAATACAGTGCTTCTTTCATAAAGATTCATAGAAGGAAGATTTAGGCTTAGAGATTGTTATGCTTAATGTGTTGTTGGTATATGATGTCTTCCTTGCAACTTATGCAAAGTAATCAAGGTACAAAGGGAAGAAGCATAAAAATCACTTCCACAATATTAAAACGGACAAATAGCCAGCAGGAAACAAGACCAACAACAAAGGGTTGAGATGATTTTAGTCTGGTGTTACAAAGTCCATACTACGAAAACATGACAAAACAACCCTTTAAAGAAATTGCTTTTTGGTATTGGTTAGAATCATATGCCACAACTGATATTTGACTTCCTGTATTTTTACCTATAAACCATCATTTGCATACAGTTCAACTTAATTCTTTGGTAATAAATGGGGTTGAAGAAACAGGTACCTGAGTAGGTACAGTGCAGCAGAATTCAGTATATGGTGAATCAAGGTCACAAATAACTCTCCTAGCCTCAGTCAGCTACCTTATTATTGATCACAGTGCAAACAGGCAATCTACACTAATAAAAGAGAAAATGCAAATTGACCATACCTTTGTGACACCCACTAGCCAATCAGGAGTGAGTATGCAAATTAACACAGCAAAATGGTGGGTTAATTTGAATATGCAGGCACCGAGTGGGGATGCTTGCATCCCGCACCGCCCTAGCCGCTCCGGGCCTCTGGGCAGCATGGGAAAGAGGAAAGGAGACTCCAGCCAGAGTGAAGGCCCATTATTGCATGAATCTTCAGGCATTGGGCCTCTAGTAGAGTATAAAGAGATCAGCACAAATCTACCAGCATGTCTGGAAAAGCTGTCAAACCTCAAGTCTTATTGAGTTTGGGTCAGCAGTGTCATTTTGGTTATGAAAGAGCTTGTTGTCCCCAAGTCAGTAATTCTCCCCTGGACCTTCAAGGCTTTAGCACGGGTGCAGGTTTGCCAACTACTGCAAGTTATGTATTCATACACAGACTGATGGTCTTATATCACTGCCTAATTATATTTAGATTCAAGGCCAAAGCAATTCAGTTCATCTACTAAAGGGCATGTTAAAAATCTAAACCACTGGTGTTCATTTATGTGAACAAAAATGATTAGAAGTTTAAAAAAAAAATCATGATATTGAAATAAATCCTTGAAAATCTGGCTCATTGCTGGATTTCCATAAAGGATGATTTAAAAGCTTACAAGAACCCATCAATGCTGCTTTAGTTAGCTTTGAAGTATTTCTCGATTGGGTGAAAATAAATCCCATCTGTAGGGCATATCAGCAAAGATGACTTGCAGAAAGCTAATTTTAAAGCTAGTAATGTTGTCTTTTCTCTAATAGACCCACATGAGTTGATTTTTCTTGACTTGAACAGATATAAGGATATCTAAAGGTGAAATAAAGTTCAGTGTAACTATCAAGCACCAGAAGCTGTTTTCAACATTAATTACAAATAGAGCTTCCTTATTGAAATTTTGCTTGTAGTCAAGTCCACTCTCATGTTGGGATGACAGAGGGGCAAAGCCAAGACCAGTCCCGATCTATTTCTCCTCAGTTGGTCCAATCTTGGGGGTGATAATGGTAACACTCATCCACTTGTTGGTTCTGGGGAAGGTTTCTCTCTTTTATAAAATAGTTTGGTTTACTCATGGGACTGAGATCATTTGTCCATGGGGAGAACTGTAAGATTTAGAGAAAGAAAAAAAATCTAAAGTTTTTACTCACAATTGGAGAGGAAAAAAATAGCAAATAGTATAGATGTTACAAATTTCCTGAAGCCTTATTTAATTGAAGTGATCCCTTGGACCTACTTGTTGGGAAAACCTTTTCTAGAAAGTTTTTCTTGGTACTTTGAAATTTATCTTTGATTACCTTACCTTATTCAGCAGTTCCTATGTCTCCGAAGTATGGATTTTAGTCAAAAGCAGACAGATAAAATAGTGGCTGGGTTCTCTCCTTTACTTTCTCCTGCTACACATATCCTGGATCCAGTCATCCGCAATGGCCTATAAGAAACATCCAAATAATAAGGAAAACCTACAAATCCTTTTGAAAAGATCCCCTCCCAATTACTCTATTGTGTTAACACCAGATCATCACATCACCGGGGAGGATGTTACAGTCTTAAAACCATGAAACATGTTGCAGAGTCCCATCAGAGGACATCAAATAAATTCACTTCTCATTAATTATGTGTTCAAAGTCTCCTCTTTCTTAACAAATAAAAAAGTTGGATTTTCTTTGAACATTAAAATAAAGAAAGAAAAATACCCTAACCATGCTAATGGACAAAAGGGTATGTTGTTTATCTTCATCTTGGTTTACATGATATTTATCTACAGGAAAGATGTACATTTATCCAACCAGGAAGCAGCTTAAAGTAAAATTGGAAAACACATGTACATTCTTGGGCCATTTTTGTGTGAAAATTCAGGAGAGATTATCTCCCTGTCAATGAAATGAGCCACCTAAACCCTTTGAAATGGACAGTTTCTCTCATATAGTATCCACCTTGAATATGTCCCTAGTAAGTGTAAAGGAACCTTGCTAATAAATAAATAGGAGTACAAGTATATGCATACGTGGAGCAACACTGTGCAGGATTGCCTTTCAGTACATCTTACCCCAAAGGTGGTCACATTAGAAGATGAAAGAGAAGGAGAAAAGGAGGAGGTATTTTTTAGGAGCAGAAGTAGTTTGCTGTGGCATATTTCATAATCTTAAATATTTTCTTCTAATTGTATTATGTTTTTTAAATATAAGGCATTGTACTCTTATATCTGCCAGACAGTATTGTTACCTTGTTTTAGGGAAGCTCCTCTTCAGAGATTATAATCAGTCACCCATTATTGTTGGTTGGAGACAATCTTTGCTCCCGAGTATACAGTGCTGTGTGAAAAGGTCTCAAACACTGAGAGTCCCACTGAGGTCAAACACTGAGTGGCAGAAGAGGCCACTCAGATCCAGTTTGCCACAAACCAAATCTCAAGAAAGTGAATGTTATTTTTCCATTTACTTCCTTTATGAAATTGGCATGATATGCCCTTTAGGGAAACAAAATGGTCCCTAGATATTAACAAATCTCATTTAAAAAATGAGCAAGTCCATATTTCTGAGCACTGTTGGTGATGAAAAGTTGGTAGCTGGGGAACTAAAAAGAGATTTAACAGCTAGGTAAAGGGTTTTGATATGACAGGGGAAAGGAAATAAAGATAATTTCCTCTTGTTTGTTCCACAACAACCATCAAACTTCAGATGACGAAGGATTTTTAAATGTTTTTTCCAAAAACATAGGCAATGGCATAGTTGGCAATCGGGGATTCAGGAATTTGATCATTGGCAGCATTAATTTCTGTTGTAGTCCATTTTCAGAGAGGGATGATCACAAACTGCAGATGAGTCTGAAGCAGACAGAGCCTTGTGCCATGTGTTGGCAGGTGCACTTGGATGGAGTGAGAAAGAGCTGAGTGAAGGACCCCGAATCCCTGGGTTTCCTCTGTCCACATTGCTGCCCTGGGCACCTTAGAGACCAGTGAGAAATTATAAAATGCAACTTTTTCTTTTCTTACAGAAAGATTCAGTGGACTTTTAGGAATAAACTGTTTTACAGAAAATAATCACTTTTCAGATGAAATGTTCACATCAATTATTCAACACCCATTAAAATATTACACCACCATTAAAATGAGCCACAGATGTGGGAAATAAAATAACATTGTGGAAACACTGGACATGATTCTGCTTCTCACATCAAACTTCCTATTTACTAACTTCTAAGTAGCTTTTTCAGATTGGCTTCTTTCACTAGTAGTATGCATGTAAGGTTCCTTCAGGGCTTGACAGTTCATTTCATTTTAGAGCTGAGTAATATTTCATTGTATGGATGTAACCCCCCTACTCGCCCCCATAGTATTACACAGAATAGTTTTACTCCCATTAAAATTCTCTTTGCTCTGTTTATTCATCCTATTTATCATTCATTCATTCATTTGTTCATTCATTCTACAACTATTTCTGAGGGCCTACTACCTGCCAGCATCAATCTAGGAACTTAGGAAACATGGGTGAACAAAACAAACAAATATCTGTGCCTTCATGGAGACTGTTTTAGTGGGAAAATACACACAATAAATAATAGATGATAAACAAGTAAACTATATATAGGGTGTTAATAAGTATTAAATGCTATGATAAAAGTAAAAATAGAGCTGACTAAGAAGAACCAAGGAGAAAGAGGGGAAGAGTTCTAAAGAAAACATCGAACTATTACACCAATTTTCTCTGAAGAATCAGATTGGAGATAGGGGTTGAGGAGAAGGGGAAAGGAAAGGAGAAACGTGCATAATTTAAAGTTTTGGAGAGAGATGCTGGTAACTTTGACCCAGGTGAAAACTCCAGACTCCCCAGCATCCTGTCTAACCAGAGTCTATAGGATTGGGTTTCAGTCCCAACACTGTTGTTGGGCAGTTTCAATTTTTCAAACAGATTCTTCATTTCCTTGTGCCACCACTTCCTCACCCTTATCCCAAGAGTATTACAGGGTCGTGGGTTTTCAACCTATGCTCCTCAAAGAGACCTCAGGCTCCCCTCTTTCCTTCTCTCCCTGCCCTGCCAACACAGCAGCTATGAGTTAGCGGAGTTTACACATTGACTTTCTAGATAGATATCTAAACCAAGAATTCTACAGCTTAAAGAAACTTGAAAAACACTCAGCTGGATCATTTTTATGTCCTTTTTTCTAAAAGGTCCTTTATGCTCTAAATTAATTATTTCTAAGTGCCTTATGTCAAAGTTGGCAAAATGTAAAACTTTGGTTATTTGGCCAAGTCCTTCATCAGACTCAACTTTATTGCTAATATTATATCTTCACAATAAAATTTTAAAATAATATTTTTATTTCACGTTAATTTCCTGTTCTTTCCCCAGACATCTGTACTCAACGGTTTACTACAATTTCTTGGGAGAAAGTAGGCCAGATTGTTTAATACTTTTGAGGTGTCTATCTGCCCAAATTTATTAATAGCTATCAAACAGCAAATGATCAATTATGATTAGCAAATGAATGCATTGTGCATGTCCTGGCTGGTCTATTTCTAGTTAAATTGTTTGGGTTACCTTACTTAATGAAAATCGATCTTATTTCAAATTGTGTATGAGAGCCTATAAAAATATATAATAAAATTTTTAAAAAAGATGATTCACTGAATGTGAGGGGGAAACAAATATAGAGAAATAAAATATGTCCGGTAGTTGAGTTATTTTTCAGAAATTTATATCTGAAAATTTATACATTTACTTCTAAGCACCCTAGTGGCCATAGTAAGGAGGGAAACAAAAATCAGTTAAAAATCCATAATGAGATTAAAAATGGCGGCAGAGTAGGAGGATGCTTCATGGCCATGCTCTCAGGAACAGGCTGGAATTACAACTGAAATATGAGAAGGCTTCCTGAATAATCAACGGAAAACTCACAGGAGAGAACCCTGATACCCAAGGACCGAAGGTGGAGCTGGCATAGAGACTGCAGATCCAAGCAACAGCAGCCTCCTGATCACCACACCCTCTGTCTGAGGACCAGCAGCTGTATGTGAAGC
>NW_006283631.1:4047427-4048216 GCF_000327345.1 Myotis davidii
AGGACTTATATGCATGCATATAAGCATAACCAATGGACATAAGACACTGGGGGTAGGGGAGGCCAGGGGATTGTCAAGGGTGGGGGGAAAAAGGAGACATATGTAATACCCTTTGTAATACTTTAAGCACTAAAAAATAAAGGGCGGGGTAAGAGATCAACTGAAGGACTTATATGCATGCATATAAGCATAACCAATGGACATAAGACACTGGGGGTAGGGGAGGCCAGGGGATTGTCAAGGGTGGGGGGAAAAAGGAGACATATGTAATACCCTTTGTAATACTTTAAGCAATAAAAAATAAAAAATAAATCCATAATGTCCATAAATAAAAACATGACAATTTCCCAGGAGAAAAAAAGAAAGCTGTTTACTTATTTGATTGATGACTACTGTGCTCACTGAAGCTGGTTCATCAGAAGAGGTGTTTATATTATGCAACAAACATGTAACCACTAAATATAACAATAGAGCACTTGTTCTCAGCTAGAGGCAATTTTGTCCCCAGGCTGGGAACTTTTGGTAAATGTCCAGATATATTTGTGTTTATCATGACTGAGGGAGGACAGACAGGGGCTACTGGCAGCCAGTGGATGCTGCAAAACTGCCTACAACAAATAGAAAAGCCCCCAAGACAAAGAATTATCCAAACCAAAATATCAGTTGTGTTTGAGAAACCCTGAAAGACTGCCTTGCTTCTCCAAATGTGGCCCATGGACCAGCAACATTGAGATCCCCTGGTTACCCATTAGAAATTCAGATTCTAAGGCCTATCCTAGACCTGCTGAA
>NW_006283631.1:4048280-4066120 GCF_000327345.1 Myotis davidii
ATCTACAGTTACAAGATGCCTCTGGCAATTCCTATGTGCATCAATGTGTGAGAAGCATTATTACTATGGAAATAATAATATTTCCCAGGAGTAAAGAATTTTCTTTACTTACAAGGACTTTGTGATTTAATTAACTCTCTGTTTAATCGTCACCTCTCCATTGAAGAAATGAGTGTTCTTCTCACAGACACTCAAAGATACTAGGATCAGTCATCTGAACTGCTCAAGGCACTCCATTTGTGGTCCTCATTGCTCTTTGGTTCATCTCACAGGACAGGGGTTTTAAAAAAGGATAAATTAACCTGGAAGACAGGAAACTGTACTCCTTGGTATCTGTTTGAATTTTTAGTAATGTGAACTTCTGACTTTTTATGTACGTAGTATTTAGTTTCTCAAGGAAGAGAGTGTTAACAACTAGCTTTAAAATACCTACAAGTATCAAATACGTTTCAATCATGCTTAGCCATGTTGTGTAAATGAATTCAAAACATACAGATTACATTTCCCTTAAAATATGCAGAGAAATTAAATTAAGCAAAGAAGAAGAAGAAGAAGAAGAAGAAGAAGAAGAAAAAGAAGAAGAAGAAGAAGAAGAAGAAGAAGAAAAGAGAAACACATAAGCTTTCCTAAATTCAAAACATTGAACGGTAGTTTGAGACAATTATCTATATGTGATTTCACCTATCATTGATATTTAAAGATTAATCCATTGTTCCTCATTCCTTCTAAAAGGAACTGAATTTATTGTATTTTGGACCATCTTTTCTTTACTGAATCTACATGATTTTTTTCTAAGTTCTTTTAAAAAGAACCTTACAAATATTTAAGTAACAGCTATCCTTTTCAGTAAATGTAGACAATTAAGACTATTCCTACATCTTTATCATGTCTTTCTACTGAATTTTTATTTTATTTCATACCAGCTCTAATACAGTTACACCCTAAGGGTTTTTGTTCATTGGCTTTTAACAAAGCCTTTGAACTCTTATAAACAATTGAATCTACAGTAAAAGAATCAAGACCAACATAGACATCCTTTGTATTCTTACAATATTGATATAGCATCATCTTGTTGTAATTCCAATGTCAAATATACATTAAACACTTATGATATTTGTTAATGTTTCCAGAAATTTCGTTATGTTACATTTTGCATTCCCTGAATCATTGTATATTTTTAACTTATGTGCAACAGCAAGAAGAATATTCTGTCTACCTAAAGTAATTCAGTAACTATATAAAATTAAAGGGTTTATTTGGAAATTTAAAAGTACTAAAACATGAGGAAACGTCCAAAGAAAAGATTAAACAATAGTGTATTGCCATCCTTGATTCATTAGTTATCTGTGAATACTTTTAATGTAAATTATATTGCCCTGATGGGGAAGGAACAAATCTAAATTCAAGTTAGAGCCTAGTTTTTCAAATACTTGAGGTTTAAGAAATCCCCAAATGCTTTTCATCAAGCATTGCTATTGCTAACTTGAACTTGTCTGCATTTTAAGGAAATGTAATTAAGTGTTTCAAATTCACTTTCACTTTATCCATCAAGATATGGTTTGGTGAAATCTTCTTATCCCTATTCGGTGTGTTACTGATAATAGAAATCTCATCAAGAAATGGCCTTTATGATATCAAGACAAGACCTGCATCAGATTGCTGTAACGATGGACCCTGCTGACTTTTGAAGGAAAAAAAATCCTTTTTCAGGTTTTGGTCACACTCCTTTCCTTATAGCTCAGATACCTTTAAAAATGAAACAAAACCTAACTTGACATGGAATCGGGAATCAGCTGGTTGTGGGCAAGATGTGTGTAGGGAGATGTAGCTAGACTGCTCTGCTCATTCATGTTAGGTAAGGTTGGGCGTGGAACTAACCATTACAAAGTAACGATGGGGGTTAGGGACCATAGACAGTCTAAAAATTCTCATTCTCTTTTTTTAAAATATATTTTTATTGATTTCAGAGAGGGAGGGAGAGAGATAGAAACATTAATGATGAGAGAGAATCATTGAGCGACTGCCTCCTGCACACCCACTACTGGGAATCAAGCCCTCAACCCGGGCATGTGCCCTGACAAGGAATCGAACCATGACCTCCTACTTCATAGGTTGATGTTCCATCACTGAGCCACACCAGCTGGACTCCCCTTCTCTTTTCTAATCCAAAGTTACACCTTCTTGAGCAGGAGCTGCAAATAAATTTCTATCAGCAGTGCATCCCTTTAGATTCTCACCCTTTCTCCATTTCCTTCAGACAGAAGAGGCTGAAGTTCTCCAGGCAGATGAGGGTCTGGAGACACAAGAACTCAAAGGGAGAGTGTGGGGTGTGGTGTCCCCAGTGAAAGGACCAGTATCATAAGAGCAATCATAGCTGGGAGCTGCCTCTGTACCTGCTCACCCAGTACAGGGTCCAGTGTTTGACGTCAGCCCAGGAGGAAGAGCAAGGTGAACGAACAGTTTTCAAATTTAACATGTGAAAAGTTATCAGATTTTCCTCTATGAGTAACATTTATCTCACTGCTATATTGGTTATAAGATATTGAATCTGTATCACTACCTTTCTTTAAAAGGATATTCTTAGTCCATACCTTAGTAAAATATATTTCTTTCCCATGGCATTCACTATGACACCAAGAATAAATGTAGTAATTCCAAAAATGTTAACATTTTTCAAACATGTTTGAAATATAGAAAAATATTTATATCAAGTCTTGCAATATTATTATTATTATCAGCTTGCATTCCAAACCAGAGGCTGGCAAATTTTTTAAATAAAAGGCCAGATAGTAAAATTTTAAGACAGAGACAGGCCATGCAGTCTGTTACAACCACTTAGCTCTGTCATTGTAGTGTAAAAGCATCCATAAATACATAAATGGATGAACATGACTGTGTTTCAATAAAACTTTACACAAACAAGCAGTGAGTCAAACTTGGCCGAGAGCCATAGTTTATGAAGTCCTGTTCTAGACAATCGGTTTATATTGATTGCCACATTCACCCAGAGTTTCATGTTACAGATGGTATTTAAGAACTTCTGACACCCCTCCTAACACACACACACA
Organism: Myotis davidii; assembly: GCF_000327345.1. NCBI lineage: Eukaryota > Metazoa > Chordata > Mammalia > Chiroptera > Vespertilionidae > Myotis > Myotis davidii. Next base: position 4,051,349 of record NW_006283631.1, read on the forward strand.
AACACACACACAAACATACACACACAAGACTTTCAGTAAACATGGCTGGTTGAACACATGTTTACCTGTACTACCACTAAAATTCCACTTAAATGATATAAAAAAAATTAAAAGGCATAAGCTTAGGAGAATGGAGGAGAAGATAGCAGACAAAAGATGTCTACAAAATGTTTGGCAGAGTAAAGAGGTGCAGACTTGGTAGTAAATAGTGTCTATAATAGCACTTGTGGTCTAAACGAGGCGCCTCAGGAGAAGAATTGTGTACAGTTCTACTGATACCTAGTGATCTGGTGTTGGAAGGGTGAAAATTGCTTCTCAAGGAAGCTGTGTCCTAACCTGATGCAATCACTGGTTGAGCTTATCGTAAAACTCCAGTGAGTGGATAGGGGGGAGGGGTGGGGGGGCCTGACTCCAACTGTAAATGTTTGGTATTCAATGAGCCTGTGGAATGAGAAGAATCGTGCCAAAAAGAACTAACAGTGTAACATCAGTGCTTTTCTGCTATCAACCTATCCTGAAACTCTTTCGCTCCAGCCTTCTTTCTAAGAGACAAGGGAACGTTTGCTCACATTTGCAGTGTCACTCTTAGTACCCACTGATGAGATGCCATCATGCAAGGAAGGAAGGGGCCCGGAGTAGGAAGACAAGAAATGGCAGAAAGAAGGCTTTGGGGATGCTGATTTGCATGTCTGGGTCTCTGTCCACAGAAGAAAGTGGCAGACAGAAGGAGGCTGGTCGCTATGGTGCCTGGTGGGCTATTCGGGTGTCTCACCCAACGGCCCTGTGAGAGCCCCGCAGACAAAGGCCATGTGTTAGGAAGTGGGTGCTCTGTTGTGACAGATGCACACTTCAAGGGCCACTGGGCTCATATAGAACAGGCTTCACCTACTCTGAGCCAATAACTCCCTTTGCCTTTATTTGGAAAAATTGACGAGGAAAAAAAATATGCAAAGTTGCCTGAGTTTTCTAAGACAGACATGTGTGCTTTATTCTCTCTTTTGTCCCAAAGCAGACACTAGTCATATTCAGGTCCCATTTGCTCCGCTCAGAGTGAAAACAATTCGACTACTTGGATTTTTACCACCCCCATCACATTCTTGTCTTCCCTCTGATTTGACTTCCTTTCCTCATAATAAATCTTCCTATCTTTGATGTTCTGTCTCCTGTCCTCAGTTCATTGTGTTTGCATTTCCTTAGCCCATGAGCATTCCTTTCAGTCTGTAGTTTGCTCTACTCCCTTTGAGAATGTCAAGGAACAAACACCCCTTCATATCTCATGCTCACAGAGTTTCAACAGCAGCTTCTCAGGGAGCATTTCATTGCGCATAGAGCATCACGATATCGAGGAAGGTGATTAGGGGAGGAGGCCGGTTACTATTTTCAGTTTTGACAGAAGGTAAAATTAAAATCAAATCAAATTCAGCAGTTCTTCCTCCCTTCATGGGTCAGGAAAGGTATAAAATACAAGAACCGTAGGCTCTCCTGGTTGTGGGGCATTATCCTTGCCACCATTTCCCACACGATGCTGTCTGCTCATGGTGGCATCTGGTCTCCAGCCTACTGGATTCTACATTAATGTGGATTCCTAAGGCACCTGTGTGCCCAGAACCATCTGTAAGGACATCTGCTGACAACCTGCTCTTGTTACCCTTGGATTTATGCTAAGTGGTAGTTGTATTTGGAGAAGGGCCTACTCAACAAGATGTGAGTAGGACCTGCAGGAAGAGCTGAGGTCATCTCACTAGAACAACATACTTGGGAGGAGTTATAATCTTAAAAAGGAAATAAAATTAACCTTTACCACCTTTTGTTACACTCTTTGTTAGCATTTTATTCTCAGAGCACAGTATGGTGCATCATTTCCTATAAATTCACTGGGTCTGATGTGAGTTGCTTCATGTGAATGTGATCTCTTGAAGCTGGGGGACCTTGTGTAAGTCATCTTTCTATGGATGCTTGGGAAGTAGACCACCCCTGTGGCCAGAAATAATCTTCAAGGTTCTCTTCTAAGAGTTACCAATGGATCTTAGAGGTCATCCAGGCCAACTTGGCTGTGAAGTCATCTATCAAGGTTTATACAAATTTAAAAATAAAGAAAAATAAAAACAAGCTACCAGGCCTAGAGAGGTCTTTAAGGACTCTTTATACCAGCACCATTGTCCGGGTTCTTTCTCACCCTAAGGCCCAGACCTGGACTACTTTATCCTCACTCCTCACCTCACTCCCTCCTGCCTGTCCTTGAGGTCTCAGCACAAAAGTTGCTTCTTCAGAGCAGCCCTCTCTGACCCCATCCCAATTTAAATTAGCTATTCCCATATTGTTTGGAGAAGGGCGTTTTTCCTGTGTTTTTTTTTTTTCTTCATAGCACTTAGCATGAAACATTTTGTGTTTTGCTGTATTATTCTTTGTTTTTTCTCTCCCCTACTAGGCAAAATAGGTAGCACATATTTTATTTATTACTACATAGCTCATGTCTACACTGCAGGAACTCAGTAAATGCATGTTGAATGAATGACCTTTTGAAAATTCCTAAGTTTATGTCTATACTATATTAAACCTCTTTTAATAATTATTTTTTCGAATGCTTAGAAAAGCCAAATCTTTAAAAGGAGCTCAATAATCCCAAACTAACCTTCCTATGTCTGGATATTTTGGGATTTATTTTTTTCAGTTTCTATTTCTATTACCTTCTTCCCAGCTAATCTTTTCCCTTTAAAAACAAACACACAAGAAATAGGGAATTATTTGTAAACTATTGAACAAAGAAATACATGTATTGTAAATAACATAAATAGACTACCATTTGGTCTCTGCTATTGGTTTGTCTGTATCACTGTTGTATTGAGGGCTGTAAACTAACAGTGACTATCTTTTGTGTTTGCATGTGGCTTATGCCTCTAGTTTCAGGCTCCAGTAATTTCTCCATAGACTTGCTCTTTCCAAATAGGTCAACTTATTATTTTTCAGAATAGCTTACTTTATTGAGATTCTTTATGGTGCTTAATATTTATTGAATAAAATAATAACTAAATTAATTATTTTATTTAATCCTGATGAAAAGCTAGCAGCCTAGTTATTATTGTCCTAATTTTATGGATGAGAAAAATTTAGAAAGTCAAATAGCCTGTCCAGGTAATATAACCAATAGAAGGCAGAGTCAGGACTCCACCTTGGATTCATGGCCTTGCCATTGGCTGGCTGTCCCACACTGCCATTATAGATGTGCCATTTTCCTCCCCACACACATGCTTTTGGCCATGCTGCTGATCCTCTATGAGCACTCTGCTCCATTTATCTAGACCTGCCATTCATCAAGTCTAGATCCAGTCTTACCCGTTCTGTCCTCAGTGATTCCAGTTACTATTAATTTTGCACTTTATGGAGTAAAGCATTTAGCACAGGATATCATTACTAACACTTCTGTCATCAGAGCAAAACCAAAACCACAACCAAATCAAAGTAGTTGTAGAGCTAGCGCCACACTCCTCCCCACCCCCCGCCCCCGCCACCTTCCTCTTCCTCCAGCTAAATTGCACAAGGGTTTTGAAGAACTTACAATGGCACTTGCCTTTGTGTGTGTGGGAGGGGGGGGGCGGGGTTCTGGTAATACAGATGCTAAACTGATCCCCCAGCTGGGTGGAGGAGGGAACATTCTCCACTCACACCTAGAGGCACTGGGAAGACATCATTTCCCATAATGACTGGGACAAAGAAGCAGTTCAGGTTCTCTAAGTTCCTGTCCAAAGTGAGTGGGTGCAGGGAGGAGCATTTTAACATAACAGAAAATAAACAATAAACAGATATATAAGGCACTTGTACGGTGTGTGAAATACTATGATGGATAAAAAAAAAATTGCACTTTACCTTGGATTACATTTTTTAGATTTATATATTCCTAATATCTCTTTTTAAATTATAAGGCTCTCAATACTAATACTAATAATGATGATTATGTTAGACATTTTCCTGGTGCAGGGTAACAAATAAAATCAACTTTCTTCAAGCTTATCAGGTATCCATATTATTACAGCAGCTGCACCAATGAAAGGTAATCTGTAACATCTTTCAGAACGTATGTTGTAAGAGTACAATTCTTATGAAAATACCTTCCTTGGAGGCTTTCAGTCATACTTGTAGGCTGTAGTATTGAGTTTCTCTTAAGACTAGAATTGTGTGTTAAAATTAGCTTCCAGATTCATGGTATATTCTCAGATCTGCTTGCACAAAAGTAGTTGCTTTCAATTCAGTGAAACCTTATTTAGCAGTAGTGAATGAAACAAGATGTTCCCTAGTTTTTTGACACCAGACACATGATTATGGGGATCAGCTTAGAACAGATTCCTAGTGAACATTCTAGGAAAGCCAGGCTTGATTAGGAGTTGCTAAAGGCCACTTCTTGCAAAAGCTGCAAAGAATTTGAGATAGTTGATGTACATTGTGCGGAAGTCCCATGCATTTTAGACCAACCTATCTCACCTAATCAGGACTCTTGGTAAATACATATCACTCTCCTAACAGTGTTCTCTTGAGGCTGCTGGCTGGTGGATAGGCCAGAAGGTCTTAGGTCAGAACCAACAACTGGAGAGAGCAATGAGCTTGATGATTCACATATAGATAATCTTAGACCTGTTCTTCTTTCTTCAGAAGAAAGAAATGTACACAGACCCATTTTAGTAGAATTTAATAATAAAATTTCCTAAAATTTTCTGTGCCCTCAATCTGGTTGCTGTTATACATTTTGCAGAATTGTAAAGTAATTGGTAGCACATGGACCGGTACCTGCAGGGGATCATGGCTTGCCTGCCTTGTTTGCCTCTGCACAACTTTTGATAAATCTCTGTTTGGTAGAGCCAAATGTTTATTTATAACACATGGGCTTCCACTGACTCAGTGCGACCACAAAGTACTCTGTATCATTGCCAGAAATCAACTACATTAGCATCATGCAAAATATATATGAATATTTACATATACATGCAAGCATATGTATGTATTTGATTTAAAATTTATATAAATTCCAAAATTACTCTTGCATCTGAAAATTGTTCTAGCTTCTATAAAAATATTTCAGATATTTTTCTGATCACATTGATGTTGACTATTTTGTATTCGTACTGTTTGGACATGTAACCTGTATTTGGTAACCATCAGGAGTGCATGGTAAGAAAAAGTTGACTTCTTCCAAATGAACTTACCCTGAAGTATTTGTGATTGAATAAGTGCTCATGTTTCTCTTTCTAGAACTGAATTGATTAACCGTTGCTGTTAGAGGGTGAATTCCTTCCACTGGTAACCTAAAATTCTCTGAAGAAGTAATAAAAGTATCAATATAGTCATATAAAAATAAGTTCAATTTTAAATTAGTTTCATATTTTACTATATTTTACTATTTTTATTTGGGGGGGGAAGATTGGCTAAATTCCTGGAAATATTAGAAATGACACTGGAACTAACACAAAAATATGAGCAATGTTATAATAATAACCCTTTTCTATAATTACCACAAGTCAGTCACCCAATCAGAAATGATCCTGATTGGAACACTATTTGAAAGGGTTGCTACTCATCTGTCTGTTCAATCAGAGCACCAGGAAAGTGACTACAGATGTGACTATTCAGATATATCTCTTTCACAATTAATATGATGGTTTTATTTTAAAATTTGATAATAACCCTTTTATCATAATGACAAGGAAATAATTGTCTATAAACATTTTTCAACAAGTTAAACATAAAATTACCTATAACTCAGTAATCCCAGTCCTAGGTATATATTCATAAGAATTGAAAACAAGTGTTCAAATAATAACATATACATAAGTATGCATAGCAGCTCTATTCACAGTAACCTAAAGGTGGAAACAACCCAAATGTCCATCAATGAATGAATAAATACACAAAATGGAGCATATCTAACAATGGAATATTATGCAGTCATCAAATGGAATGAAGTACATGCTACAACATGAATGAAACTTGAGAACATGATGCTAAATAAAAGAAGCCAGATATAAAAGGCCACATATTACATGACTCCATTTATATTAAATATCCAGAATAGGCAAATCCATAGAAACAAAATATAGATTTTTGATTGTCAGGGGCTGGGGAGAAGGAGGTGTAACTGCTTAATGGGTTTGGGGTTTCCATTTGGAGTCATGAAAAAATTCTGGAACTAAATAGAGGTGATGGTTGTACAATATTATAATTGTACTTAATGTCACTGACTTGTACACTTAAAATGGCTAAAATAGTAAATTTTTGTGTTGTGTAGTTTACAATAAAAACTCTATGAGAGTACATCTGTGACAAATTCCATCCTTAATAAGCAGCAGATATTCCATAAATAAAGCATAATTATAGTGTGGTTATGGTTAACCTCTCTGTGCTATAGTAGCAGCAAGCACTATATACTAGGCATCATTTTAAATACTTTACTCTAATTAAAGTCGTATTATTCCTCAAATTAAAATGCAGAAACTGAAATATATTAAACAGAATTTGCCCCAGATTACATAATTAGCACATAGATGATAGACCTGAGCTTTGATTCCCAGTTGTCTAGCAGCAGAATCTGTACTGTTAGCTGCTATGCTGTAGGTTGAGCTGATCTTGTGATGATAAAGCTGATGTGGTTATGGCCACATGTCCTCAGGTTTTCAGAAAAATGTTGAGGAAGTTTCAGTTCTTAAAGAACAGGCTATTTTTATTCAAACCTGTATAGTAAAATCATATTTTTATTGCCTTTATTATTTATTTACCCAATTACCATTGAACATACACATGCCATAAAGAACCACAGGAAGTCCAGTTCCCTTTCAGTGCAAATTTACCATGCTCTGTAAGGATGTTGGCTGTGGTCAGGGGTATCGTGTGGCCACCTATAGTCTCCTGTTATTGGGACAAAAGCTGCATGCACTTTCTGAAATCCCTCTCTCCCTCCCTTCATCCCTGGGGTTAGACTTAGTTAGCTGAATGAGGTTTGGTTGAGTCACAAAGTAGGGTCTTGATCATGAAGCATGCAGGAGGCTGAGAGAAGTAAAGATTATCATAAGAACAGAGAATGAGGCTAAGAAATCATTGGTGATTAAAAAAAAATCAACTAGAATAGAATGTCAGCCTTCTCCAGGCATCTCCATACAAGCCCAAATCACACTGTTTAAGGGGTGTGGCTCCCTTGCATGGATAAGCAGAGCCTCTGCATTGGCTACTCAAGAAGGGCACCATTTATACTGTGGCCAGTGGGAATGACAGCCCCTGGACCATTGCAGTGGAAAGGCTGTATGGCTGTAAACAGTGGCCGTGCAGACAAGGCCTGAAGTCATATCTAAAAGGGTGATGTTTATAAGGCAACCAGAGCTCTTGGACAGATGAAGTTTGGGGCAGCAAATGAATGTCAAAGTCATTCTGTTCATGTGTCTCTATCTCTGTTATCCCAACCGAGACTATTTCCAGCCCAGTAACATTAGTGGTGACAGTGCTCCTGGTTAACCACTAGGTCTGCCTCCCTTGGTCTGGAAGTAGCTCAGTCAAAGCCTGAACAACAGGAGGCTGTTGCTCTTGCTAGGTGGTCAGGGCCGGCATGGTCAAAAGGGTGGGTTCTGTGATATTTGTACCTGGAGCACGTGGCCACTTCAGGTTCCTTGTAAGCACGTGTGGAAACCTAGCACTTACAGAAACCAGAACTTAAGCTACTTCTTGCATCTGTGCATCCAAATCCTGGGAAAGACTCCTTATCTATCTCACGCACTCTTTTGCTGCCACTTCTTTCAACCCAAGAGACCAGCCCAAGACTCAATAATAATGAAATGTTTCCATATAGAATAATTTTCATACAGAATAAACCCAGATATGGTGTGGTGGCTCAGATGATTGTGAATTCGTGAATGTGGAAGGTCCTCTCCTGGGGACATCAATCCAATGGTTTTCTGCTAAGAGATTTCCTTGGAGCCAGATGCTCTCACAATATATAGATAGGCTTTAAATATCTCAACCATTTTCAAACAGGCTCTGGGTCATCAATGCCTCCCACCTTGACTTTCTGATTCTCAGATTCCCCTCTCCAAGAGAGGGATTTTGGTGAAACATAAATATTGACAAGAGATGCCTTGCCAATGTAGAAATACTCCATTTATTTTTAAATGATGCCATTATGATCTAAATACCTGGGGAAAATTAAAGTGTGAGCTTTGTCGTGCTTTCAAGTGTGTTTGAATCTCAAGATTTTAAAGAAAGAATAGCTTTCTGAACTGGTTCCATTCAATCCTGTCTTATAAGAGAGAGAGCCTACCACTCAAAGTTCCTTCCAGCTCTGGGATGTTATGATTTTTAGCTGGCACCTGGCATCAAATTTTCCATACAAGGCAAATATTTGAGATGCCAGAGTTTCTGGGGGCAGTAGGCCACTCCTGCAGCCTCTGTTGAATGCATGTTGATTGTATTCTCACCCCAAAGTTCATGCTACTGCATGGACCATTGAGACAATTGAGCAGGGATAATTAAACTCTATAAATTCTCACATTATTTCTTCAAAAGATCTTTCTGTTTCCCTCTATGGGACAAAATATACAACCAGCTCTTTAAAATTTACAGCTAGAAGGTTGAGGTTCTGGAAGCTGAATAATATCGCTACTCTATTTTATGATATAACTTTGTCTCTAGGCAGAAATATGAAAATGAAGAGAGCAATAATTAACCAGAAAGAGTAAAAAAGTTTACTCTCTTTAACGTCAATTATGATGACTAATGTCATCATCCCTGGATCTTAGGTTACCTAATAATGAAACAAGGTACATCAGAATACAACTCGAAAGGAGCAAAGGATAAAACTAAGGCTTTCAAATATATATTGGCCTCTGTCATGTGTAACATTAATTTATAGAAAACCAATTTTATAATTATGACATTTACAAAATGTAGCCTTTCTAGTCTCCAAAGCTAACTTGACAAAGGCAATCTATTTCCTTGATTTATTTCCCTGATTGCTATGCTTCCAGCTCAGGTGGTTCCCACTGGGGAACAGTAATACCCCAAGCTGGGATTTTATGGGTCAATCACATGGGCTTTCCTCCAGACAGGGTTGAGCATCAGTGGGAATGTAGCACATAACTCATCCAATTATACAGTACTATGAAGATGAAAACCACAATCAAAACCAAAACTATCAACAAATCTCTAAATACTGTGTAAATGAAAGTGATACACAATTTATAATAGGATTTGCATCACTAAAAATACCTGGATATAAATTTGACTTCGACTGTTATTAATCGCTGTTTAACCCTAGTATAATAAATTACTTGTATAATAAATTACTTATCATCTGTGAGCCTCAGCCTCTTCCTCTACACTAGAAGGTTCTATATCATATGATTGCTGTGAGCACTAAGTGGCAATACGTGCCTAAAGCGCTTAGACTTGTGCCCAACATATATACACCAATCAGTTATGGTAAACTAATTTTTTCTTATTCAACTGCAAGAAAGTTGTCCTCTTACACATAATGCTTTGAATACAGCACAATAGCAAACCTTTCCTTAGAGTTTCCTGGTAGTTTTCTTGCCACATTTCTGTGCTTCTGAGTCTCAAAGTAACATTAGCATCAAAAAAATCTCACTTGCTCCTGACTGGAGTACAAGAACTTTGAAGGATTTGGAGAGACCAAGTGGATATCTTCAAGCATAGTTTTTAGATCTTTCTTGCTCCATCTTTTGCCATGTCCCCAGAGAAATGTATTTCCATTGTACAGATTTAAGTTTTTTAAAAAATAAACAATTAGGCGAAAACTTCAGGACACCAAGAGACCTAGAAATTCAAAGGTTTATTAATCAGCCCCTTTTCTCTACTGAAAGCATCACTGTGACTGAGGGTTCACTTCTTTTTCCATATACAATAGCAGCAGTTGTCATAGTGATCGTGGTAATGACAACAAACATTACTAAGCGCGCACTCTGTGCCCAGTGCACTTGAGAAGCTCAAGTTTTATGCTCCCATTAACCAGAGGGACCAATTCCAGTTCCTCTTGGTTCCCCTGGAATTTACACCGTTTTAGCACCGGAAGTCTCGCTGCTGTTATTATTATTCTCAATTAAGTCTCAGAGTTTGTGTAACTTGCTCAAGGACATAAAGCTAGCAAGTAGGAGAGCCTAGCTCCAGAGACTGTGCTCTTAACCACCACCTTGGAGCAAACTGGACTCTGGATGAGGTGTCAGAGCCATTGGCCCTGGAGTGGCTTCTGAGGGGAGGGCCTCTCCAGCCCCTGTGCCAGGGAAGCATCCAGGATTCTCCACCACCTGAAGGTTAATGGGCGAGTCATTTTCAATAGCAACATACAAGCTCAAGCTGGTACAATCCTGCACAGTTTTAACATAAGACATATACAATCAATCATACATGCACCAAGAGACACCACACTCCACTGAGTGTGATTAGCTGTCAGCCCTTGTGCGCAAAATGTCTGATACCCTTTACCAGCTAACTTTTAAGATTCTGACTTTTTATTAGGGCAAGATTTCTTCCTCAAGCTGAGCCTTCTTATCCACTGAAGTTTTATTCTCTATCGTTACATTTTACATATTATGAGATTACAAAATTTCACATTACAGCTCCTATGTGCAGAGAAAATGTGCTGTCATTTTGTCTGGAACTCATCATGAGCACAGTGCTGTGAGGAGGAAAATTAGGGGTCCCTGTTTAAATTTAGTCCCAACTGGTCATTTGAACAGTGTATTGAAGAAACAATTTCTCAGCCCTGGCCAGTGTGGGTCATTTGCTTTAGCATCATCCTGTGCACCGAAAGGTCCCTGGTTCTGATCAGAGCACATGCCCAGGTTGCTCTGTCTCCGATTGAGGAGCATGCAGGAGGTGACTGATCAATGTCCCTTTCTCACATCAATATTTCTCTCTCTCTCCCCCTCCTCCCTTCCTCTCTCTCTAAAATCAATAAAAACATATGTTTTAGAAAAGAAAGAAACAATTTCTCATTTGGATGAAAATATTCTTTCTCTTACCCTCTCCCATACTTATCTCCCAAAGGTGGCATCTGGGGGCATAAGGAAGTGGATTCTATTTCCTTGTGTTGGTAGAAAAGCATTGTGCCTGGGTGTGGGTTCAAGGAGGGAATGTCTTCTTACCTAAAGAATAATGTCCATTGCTTCCATGATCACGCTCTCCCAGCTGGCACTCACAGCTGAAGTACAGGATAGTGTAACGTATCCTCCAGGCACTGTGCTCAAGGGCAGGACCATAGCTCTACCTGGGAAATCTGACCCCACCTCAGCGCCCACTGTGGCCCCCTCTGAGACCTGACTTGGACTGTTGTCTGTACAGTCAACTGTGCAGATCTCTTTCCACCCCCATGGTTATTTCTGTGAACAGCTGTCCAGCAAGAACCTCAGCTTCTCCCTCCTCTACTCATAATAACCCAGGCAAGGGTGATTCATGAGAGCTGAACTTCAGATCTCTTCTTGCCTGGCTGTGATCTGTACTTTTCACTAAGTTGACTGTTCTATGCTGGTCCTGGGAGCCACCTGGGAATGGATCTCCTTCTGAAGGGTCACCATTGCCCTCAGTGTTATCATAACTTATCTAATGTATCACCACTTTCCCAAGTTCAAAGATGGGGAAGTCAGAACCCACTTCTAATGGCTTCACACGTGTCTCTCTCCTCTCCACAATCACCCCTGCCAGAACTGAAAAGTCTTCTCTTTCACTCCTTCCATCTTATATTCTTCTCCCTGCCAAACTTAGAACTGACCAGGTTGCCAACCCCTCTATGCCACAGGTCTATAATGTAAGACCTCCATGCTCAGGGGTTGATAGACTAAAAGGAGATAAAGAAATTTAGACAAAAGCTTTTCTTTCAAGGATATTGTTATGCTGCATAATCCAACTCTGGTATTTAAAGTCTATCTTCCCTTGGTCTTTCTCTTTTTACTCCTAAAACTATCTAATGTTCAGTACACCGCCATTCTCATGCCCACCTGACTGCCAGGTAGATGGAGGCACAAGTAAAATAGGCCAAAGGTGGTGAACTCAGGAAGGCAAAAGAGAAAAATATATTTAAAACTACAAATATTAGCCCCAAATTGCATGGTAATTTAGTGAGACATTATTTAAATTACCGATTTTAGCCAATATCAACTTTCTCATTGTATATGATTTTTTCTTTTTAAATGATACAGGTAACATGAATATAATCCCATAAGGGGAGAATGACAGTGATACAGAAGTATATAGAATAAGAAGTCCATGGTCTCCATGCCCAATCTCACCTCCAAACCCAGAATAATCACTGTCACTGGTTGACCTATAGCCTTCCAAACCTTTCTCCCTTGTGTGTACGTGTGTGTGTGTTCATATACCAATACATGATTTTTACTTGCCAAGGAATAGGATGTTGTACAAGTATGGTTTGTACATTTCTGAATATATAATTACCAAATTTCCCTTTGCTTCTCAGAATTTTATTTGCAGTATTAAAGCAATCACTTGCCCTACTGGTTTGGCTCAGTGGATAGAGCATCAGCTTGCAGACTGAAGGGTCCCAGGTTCGATTCCAGTCAATGGCACATGCCCAGGTTGTGGGCTCGATCCCCAGTGGGGTGGGGGGGTGCAGGAGGCAGCTGATCAATGATTCCCTCTCATCATGATGTTTCTATCTCTCTCTTCCTCTCCCTTCCTCTCTAAAAATCAATTTTATATATATATATTTTTTTTTAAAGCAATCACTTGTAAAATAACTTTATTTCCTTTATCTGATGATCCAAAACAAAAGCATCTGCCTGCTTGTTTGATAACTGGCTGCAATTTCTGCCATGAATGGGAAAAAGAAGATAGCACCTTTGCTCTGGGTATAGAAGTTAACACACATGTGCATGTGATATGGCCAATGGCCAACCAGATGCTGAGAAGGGACCATGTATTTCTCAACCAGTAATGTCATAAGCAGTGCTTAGTGAAAACAAGAAACAGTCTTCTTACTCATTGTCCTCCTGCCCCAATTTCTTCATCAAATGAGAAATTTGGTAGTTTTTCCTTAAGCACACATGAATTCAACAGCTCACATTGCTGGGAACCTACTGCAGAACCAAGCCCTGGAAATGTCAAGCTGATGAAAGCACTGTCTACTCTCAAAGACTTATTTCAAACAGTCATTTCAGAAAATCATCTTCACTTTTGAGAATCTATTTTTTTTTAACCTGGGAATATCTTTTCCTCTGTTTCCTAAATCAAAGTTAATGAAATAATTGTTATTCTGTTTAAAACTTCTAAACTTTAATTTGGGAATGATGGTACAGTTTCATCTAAGACAAAAATATATTTTACAAATCAAGTGGAATTAAAGCTTGGTAAGTGGTTCACACTGGCTTGTGATGCCTTCCTCCATTTGTCAGGCAAAATCAAAAGTATTTCATTCCTATTATGTTTTACAAGTAATAAAATATTTTCAAGTATTTTAGAGTGATAAGCTTGTTCTACATTTCCCCCCAAATTATAATTTTGAGTTGACTTCAAAAACATGTTTTATGTTATCTACTTTGAAAACGATCTCATCAGATAAATTACCAGTTTCATTTCCTCCTACTTTTTTTTCTGTCCAATTTAGGATATTTATATAGTTAAATGACAGTATTATTTATTCATTCTGGGTCAGTATTTTGAATTCCATGTCTTTGAAATACATCAAAGAAGAATTAAATGGACGATGGAAGAAATGGCTCCAGTGGTTCCTGTCTGGCTAGTGTCAAGGAGAAAGAGGAAATCTACTCTAACAGACCCTGTTGCCATCTGTCCTGTGTTGAGTGCTGAGAGCAAGTCCTGATCACCCTGGGCAAACATCCAACCCTGCTCTGAGCAGTCATCAGAGACACATTTATTTGTGTGCCTCTACAGTTCCTCATGAAATCACAGAAATTCAGAGCTAAACAGTACATTCTAGCGTGGCATTTTTTAAAAATATTAAACATAGAATATGATCTGGCAATTCAATTCTGGGAATATACCCCAAAGAACTGAAGTCAGAAACTAAGAGAGTTTTGCACACCAGTGTTCATGGCAGCACTATTCACAACAATCACAATTCAAAGGTAGAAACAACCCAAATGCCCATCGACAGATGCATGGGTAAACAAGTATGGCATATACATTCAATGGAAAATTATTCAGTCTTAGAATGAAATTGTGATATATCCTACAACATAAATGAACCTTGAAGACACCATGCTAAGTAACATAAGCCAGACACAAAAGAACAAATATTGTATGATTCTACTTATCTGAGGTATTAAAAGTGTCCAAATTCATACCCAGAAAATAAATTGTTGGTTTTCAGGGGCTGGGGGAGAGGTAATTGGATAGTTATAGTTAAATGAGTATAGAGTTTCAGTTGGAGAAGATAAAAATTTTTGGAGATAAACACATTAAATACATTCTGAACTGTACACCTAAAAATGGTTAAAACATCAATAAAAAATTTCTATCCTCATGGAGCTTACACCCTAGAGCAGTGGTTTTCAATATTGGCTGCACGTTAGAATCACCTGGGGATCTTTTTAAAATCCTGATTTCTGGGCTTCATCCTCTGGAAATTCTGTTTCTTTGTTGGGGGGGTGGGGGGCACAACATTAGTAACAAAGAAACAGAATTCCTGGAGGATGAGGCCCAGAAATCAGGATTTTAAAAAGATTCCCAGGTGATTCTAATGTGCAACCAAGGTTGAGAACCACTGCCCTAGAATGAGAAAGATAATAAGCAAATCCTATCTAATAATAG
>NW_006283631.1:4066273-4069937 GCF_000327345.1 Myotis davidii
GGTCACCTTTCAGGGCAAACCAGCTGGCCCCCACCCGTGCACCAGGCCTCTATCCTATATAATAAAATGGGAATATGCAAACTGACCCTAACAGCAGAAAGACTGGGAATGACTGGTCACTATGACACACACTGACCACCAGGGGGCAGATGCTCAATGCAGGAGCTGCCCTCTGGTGGTCAGTGCGCTCTCACAGTAGGAAGCTCTGCTCAGCCACAAGCCAGGCTGATGGCTGCCAGTATAGCAGTGGTGGTGGGAGCCTCTCCTGCATCCTCAGTAGCGCTAAGGATGTCTGACTGTAGCTTAGGTCTACTCCCCGCTGGCAAGTGGACACCCCCCAAGAGCTGCCAGGCTTCCAGAGGGATTTCTGATTGCCATCTTAGGCCCAATCCCCCAGGGAGCAGGCCTAAGCCAGCAAGTGGTCACCCCCGAGGGGTCCCAGACTGCAAAAGGGCACAGGCCAGGCTGGGGGACCCCCTACCCCTGAGTGCACAAATTTTTGTGCACCAGGCCTCTAGTGAAAATATAAAATTTTAGAAAGTACATTCTAGATCAATTGTTTAGCCTATCCCATTTTACAGATAAGAAATAAGAGGACACAATGGGGGAAAGGGGAGACATATGTAATACTTTAAACAATAAAGAATTTAAATTAAAAACAAGAGAAGAAGCAGCAAGAGGACAGGGAGAAAAGAGAACAATAGTCTACCCACTAAGGCCCTGGTTATCTGACACCAGGGCCAAGGATCTTTCCACTGGACCATACTTGCTTTTTGAGGTACTTCTATTACCTTTATTTTCTGATTCATTCCAAGGAGAATGAACTCTGGAACCTGGGCTCAAATTCTAGCTCATTTGCTTCCTGGAAGTTTGATCTTGAGATTTCCTTCTTCATAAAACAGGGAGAACAAGATCTACTTCATGAGTTTTCGATGTAATATGTTGCATCTACACCTAGGTATAAAGTAAGGAGTTGATGAAAATTAGCTCCCTTCCTGCTAAGTCCCTTCAAATGCATTCTCTGAATCTGTTGCTTATATATGTGTGCAATTTAGCAATTTCAGCAAAATAGTCCCATGTTTGAATTTCATAAATCATTCTAGAAATATAGTTTGGATATGGAGAAGAATGACTCAGTTGAAAAAGCTGGGAAATAAGCCAGACTCTTTTAGTTGACCCTTATTTAGCTGGAGGACTTTTCACAGTGTAAGTTTGGTAAATAATTCAAAACAAGAGCTAACATTCTTTTTTCCAAAAAATATAGCCAACTCTTTGATATTTCTACTAGCTATAATAAAAATCAAAGCCATATTCTATTTTTATCTTAAAAGGCACTAATCTCTAAATAAAAAGTATATGATAGCATAGATTATACATAACTGGCCTCCCTATGAGATGAGTCATGTGTCTAGTCTACCAAGAAGAATTGCGTGTTTCTCAGATCCAATATAGATAAGTAGTAAAACCACTTATCAACTGATAGCAGATCACAGGCCATTAAAGTTAACACCACAGCCCTCCCTTTAGCTTTCTTCACCTCTGAGCCTATTCATTTTGATTATTTCCTCTGCATTCAGAACACTCCCCTATTTTCTCCTACTATATTTAGGGATAAAAGAGGCCAATTATTTTTACTTTACACAGGCCTAGAAAGAGCTTCTCTTTATAGATTTGCCATGGCCCTTTAGACTTATGAAAAGACTAGAGGCCCGGTGCACAAGATTTGTACACTGGGCAGGGAGGGGGTAGTCCCTCAGCCCAGCCTGCACCCTCTTGCAGTCCAGGACTCCTGGGGGATTGGGCCTAAGCCGACAGTCAGACATCCCTCTCGTTGTATGGGATTCTCACAGACTGGAACCCCTCACTCCTGACTGCCCACCTGCAGCTCCTGCCACTGTCACTGCACTCACCAGCCATGAGCCCAGTTTCTGGCTGAGCAGCACTCCACCTGTGGGAGTGCACTGACCACCAGGGGGCAGCTCCTGCATTGAGTGTGTGTCCCCTGGTGGTCAGTGAGCATCATAGCAACCAGTCATTCTGCCATTCGGTTGACTTGCATATTAGGCTTTTATTGTGTAGGATTTGTCCTACCACCAGGTTAGTGAATTTTGCTGACTACATGGAAATTACATAAACATTAATGCCTTAGGTTATATTTCTAGGTCTGGACAACTTGTGTGGTCTTATTAAAGACAGACAATTTATTTTGGATTGTCTGTCCTCTCCCCACAGAAATTATAGGTAACTCGGCTGGGGAGGCAGGTTCAAGTCCACTAGACAGTTACTTGGAGGAGGTAGTATAATTTTGTGAACAAAACATAGGTCTTACATTTTTATGAACTTGAGTCCAAATCTTGGTTCTGCATTTTATTTGATTAAGTCACTTAACTCTCTGACACTTTAACCTCTTAAGTAAAAATAGAGATAATAATAGATAACTATGGGGATAAAATGATAATTATATGAAACACCTAACAGAGTGATTGGTATAAAAGTAAACACTAATATTAGTTATTCCACATATTAACTTGCTGTAATATTTTAAGTAATTCACACACACACACACACACACACACACACACACATAAACTAAAATCTTATTTTTTATTACGGTTTTGCTTGACTTAGAATTTCCACTAGACTTTTAAAACATTATTACAAAACTAGAGGGCTGATACACGAAATTCATGCAAGGGGCTTGGCCCCTGCCACTGCAGCTTTGTCTGGAAAGTCATCTGGTCTAATTAGCATATTATGTTTTTATTACTGTAGATTATAACTCCTTTCTGAAACTTCATGATTTCATTTAAGACTATTTCTAATTTTAGAATGTTTCCAAAATGTTAATTGGTATACTTTCCACATTTCTAATGTTTTGGGGGTTTTTTTAGCATTTTACAAAAATGAAACAAATACAGAAGTATTTTCTTAACAAGATCATAATATAACTGATACCTGGAATACAGCTAAAATACAAGTGCCAAAACTAAGGAAGAATATTCACATTAATAAACAGCTATATCTCTCATGTTAGATATGACCATGTGGACTGTGTAGTTAAAAGTGAGATAAAATTTAAACATCAAAATATTATATTATACTTTCTCATATTCATGAGACTATCCTACTGTTTTTAGCTTTGTTGCTCCAGAAAGATTATAATAAAACTAGAAGCCTGGTGCACAATAGGGTCCCTCAGCCTGGACTTCAGGGATTGAGCCAAAACTGGCTCTCTGACATCCCCTGAGGGGTCCCAGATTGCGAGACGGCACAGGCCAGGCCGAGGGACTCCAGTGATGCACACAAATGTACCAGTCCTCTAGTATGCATATAAGATCTTGGTTAATCTCTTTCCACCCACCCCCCTCCCCTTCCCTCTGAGATTCATCAGTCTGTTCCATGTTTCCATCCCTGTGGTTTCTGCTCCTGCATTGAGCATCTGCCCCCTGGTGGTCAGTGCACGTCATAGCTATCGGTCGGCTGGTCGAACGGTCGGCTGGTCACTTAGGCTTTTATATATAGAGATATTATTATTATATTTTGAAGGAAGCCTCTCTATGCCAAGCACTATAGTAAAGGCTAAATACACAGAGTTTTTTAAGAAAGAGAGAGGAGAGAGGGAGGGAGAAGGAGGAGAAGACAGAGACAGAGGATACGAGGGAGG
>NW_006283631.1:4069969-4072402 GCF_000327345.1 Myotis davidii
AGAGAGAGAGAGAGAGAGAGAGAGATTCTGCCTTCTGTAGTGCACAGAGATAAAAACACTAACAAAATGGGAGCTAGCTAGGCACCCTAGCAGTTTTGCTCAGTGGATAGAGCATTGGCCTGCAGAATGAAAGGTCCTGGGTTTGATTCTGGTCAAGGACACATGCCTGGGTTGCAAGTTCAATCCCTGGTGGAGGGCATGCGGGAGGCAGCCAATCAATGATTATCTCTCATTATTGATATTTCTATCTCTCTCTCCCTCTCCCTTCCTCTCTAAAATCAATAAAAATGTATTTTAAAAAAAAAAGGAATGGAAGCTAGGCTCCTCACTGTTGATGTGGGAGTTAAACTAAAACTTTCCATGTGGTAAAGAATTAGAATTGAAGTCATCATATGAACTTATGTTTAGTTTAATATAGATAAAGACAGTTATACATAGAAAAAAATTTGCATATGTGTACATATATTATTTCTTCACTCGTTTAGCTAAGAGGGCCAAGGAGTAATGCCGCCTCAGTAGCAACAAGCACACCCAGAACCCAGATCTTGGTTTCTAATACCATCTATAATAATAAAAGCATAATATGTAAATCAACGGAACGCCCAAACAGCAGAATGACCGTCCAGGCGACCTTCCGGACGACCACACTATGACACGCACTGGTGCCAGCCAGCCAAGGCAGTGCAATTGGTGCAATTGGTTGGGGGCCCGGCCATCACCCCACAATCGCCCCGCAGAGGGAGGCCCAGGCTACCTCTGCGGGGTGATTGATGGTGAGGCTCCGCGATCAATTGCCCCAAAGAGGAAGGCCTAGGCTACCCGGCCAGTGGTGCTGCGGCAGATGAGCGGGGCCTCCCTCTACAGTGGGATCGATCTGGGGTCCCTGAGATTGATCGCCCCACAGAGGAAGGCTCAGGCCACCAGCCAGCAACACTGTGGCAGATGTGTGGGGCCAGCCAACGATCGCCCGCAGATGGAGGCCCAGGTCAGCCAAGTGATTGCACCCCATGCCTGTCACCCACAGAGGGAGGCGACCAGAGGCAGAGGTGGGGGGAATTTTATTGGATTATCCATACAGGCAAGGTAGTGGTTACCTTAGTTACACTGTTCTTGTGAGTTTCACTTGTTTTGACCACAGTTACACTTCCGGCACTTCCCTCAGCCCTTTAGCTTCCCAGATAAGATCTAGGGAGTGTTACAAGTATAAGCCTAATTATCCTAAGAGGACTGTGCCCTCTCAGCTGGGACTGACTTGTTTGTTTGCCAACAGTTCAGTCCGAGGCTTAACCCTATATCAGTTTCCCACACTCCCCCCCCGCCCATGCACAAATTTCATGCAACAGGCCTCTAGTTCTCCAATAAAAGGAACCAGAACTCCTTGGAGAAACGGCTGATTCCAAGAGAGGGGCAGGAAACATACAAAACGAGCCAGGAGTATCTCTTAGTTCCAGAAAGTAAATAAGTACAAACACACACACACACATACACACACACACACATTCACACACACAATGATGAGGGCACATGAAATGGACACAGGAGCCAACTGAAAGAACTCTTAATGGCCAAAGCTGGAACAATCAGAGCAAAAATAAAATAGTATTAAAATATGAAGTAAATATTTATATGCACATACTGATAGAATAATCAACTAAATAATTTGAATAAAATAACTGGAGAAGGAAGAGACAAATCTATGCAGACGAATTCCACATAATTTATGTAGCTATTTTGCCCTCAAGGAGGTAAAGCAAACTCCCCACTTTCACATAGTAACTTCCCTTCAAAGAATACAATGTGGAGCCCTGATCAGTTTGGCTCAGTGGATAGAGCATTGGCCTATGGACCAAGGGGTCCTGGGTTCAATTCTAGTCAAGGGCACATACCTTGATTGTAGGTTCCTCCCCAGCCTGACGGTCAGGGTGCATGCAGGAGGCAACCAATCAATGTGTTTCTCTGACATTGATGTTTCTGTCTTTCCCTCTCTCTTCCACTCTTTAAAAAATCAATAGAAAAATATCCCCAGGTGAGGATTAAAAATAAAATAGTACAGTGTGGAAAGTGTGAGTGGGGGGGGGGAGGAGATTACCTTTATAGTGGAGAAACATGGTAAACACTGCCTCAGCCAGGTGATCAAGGTCAACATCAATAGTCATAAGTCATGTTGATCAAATGGTATGCTATGACGAAAATGTCACTTTACCTCTGTGGTTTTCTTCCCAAAACTCCAGTATCTCATGGACTTAAGAAAATTTATATAGATACTCTTTCTGATGGTTCTATCATTTAATCTCTCTCTTCACCTAAGTCTAGAAAAATCAACAACGATTTGGGCATCAATTGTATGAGTATACTATGTCTTAATGACCCCTATATACTAAATTTACTTCCTGGAATTACCTTGAACATTCAAACCTTGTGTGATTATTTTTT
>NW_006283631.1:4072420-4079480 GCF_000327345.1 Myotis davidii
TAAGTTCAAAATCATGATCATCTTTCATGGTTCACCTCAAATATTTCCTCCTCAGGGAGAATAAACTGCTCATTTCTCTGAGAGTCATAATAGTGTGTCCCTCCACCATCTCATGGGCATAAAAAAAAATTTTATAAATGTTGTTTCTAGGTGTTTATAAGCAATGTTGTTTATAGACATTTCTATTGTGCTGTAAGCCTCTTAAGAGTAGGGTCAACATCATGGTCCCTCTTGTTCTCAAAGTGTCTGACATTTATTTATTCAACAACAATTTATTGCATATTTACCATTCAATACCATTGAATGAACAGGAGGGAGGAAAATTACAGAGAAAAGTTAACAACTAAATATTAATACTGTGGGGAAAACTTTCCAAGCCTGGAAAGCTCTGGGGAGAAAAAATGACAAGAAAAATATTGATACAGGTCAGCTTTACTGAAAATATTGACAAAAACCTTCTGTCACAGAACTGATTTATTTTTCCAGCCAGTGCATATGCTTCTAAGTTAAAGGTCTCTGCTCTACCACTTCACCCATTTAATGTGACCTGGGACCCCTGTGGTTTGTGTATAGAAAGCTGGTAGACTCTGGGTGAGTAAATAAATCTAAGCAATGTTCATTTTCAAAAAGAAAACATGAATGAGCAGTAAGAATTTAGTGTAGGAAATAGACAAAAACTTTTTTCATGGCAGAGGTCTGAAGTTCAACTTACAACTGACATGGGATCTTAGGAAAGAACTTTGCTTTTGAAACTTTCTATGAAAGCGAATTATGTTGCTATCTCAATGTCTATATACATTCAATTTATTTGGAATACCATTTTTGGTGTGGCTCTCTTGATATACTTGTTTCTTTTTTCCCTAGTATAGATTAAATTCCAAATTTCAGAGCATCGATGCCAAAATGTATTTTTCATTACCCTTGTCAAACAATTTCTGATAGGGCAATTTTAACTCGATCAGTGCTCCATTCAATTCTGAGGTCTTTCCCAGATCCAGGCCTCCTGGTCTTTCCCAGTGAACTTCAAACTCTCTTTACATGTCATGACCCATCATTCACCCTCAGAATGCAGGAATGAATTCTGATTTTAAAGAAGGATATTGAATGCTCAACCCAACATTTTTTAATTCCCCAAAACAATTAACTTCATGAAAACTAGTTCTTTCATACCAATGTTTCAGTATCACAGAAAGCTGCTTAATATTATTAAGATTCCAGTATATACTTCTAAATTGCCTTGAGGATTTATTGCTCTGTTTCCAATGCCTTCTTCTCTAATCTGTCATTGGCCACCTTCCCTGAACGCTTCCAAACTCTTCCTGAAAAGCCTGTTATGCCTTCACACCTAATGGAGCAAGGATAGGGACTGACTCTGCCACCTTATTAGGGTCCCCATCCACTTTCAATAAATGCTAATCCATTTCCATTTTTAATCGTAGGGCATACTGAATCTATTAACTTTCAACATGTTTCATGTAAAATGTCAGATTAATTCTGAAGCAATAAATACTCCATGAACTCTTAATATGACTACAGATTTTAAGATCCCCGGTAAAGCGTTCCAACATGGCATCAGTTCAGCTGACTTCAAATCCTGGTTCTGCCACAAGTTAGGCAGCCTTCAGCAATATTCTTTTTCTGGGTCTCTGAGCATTATTCATCCATCTGGATATTCTCTGAGGAGCGTCTCTGGTGTGTCATGTACCAAGGTCACACTGACCTTCAAATGGGCTAAGCTTCATCATCTTTAAAATAGCAAGAATAATGCCCATCTTGTAGGATTGTAAAGATTAAATGGCTCCTCCTATACATGTCTTCTCACCACTTCTACTCTATTCCACCACTACTGTCTTCCCCCACTTTCTTATCCCTAAAGGATGATCTCATTAAGCTTCCTTGCTGAAGCTCCTCAAGATGAAATGACCTTTTAGAATCAGACCAGGCCAGTTCACAGGAAGCCACACTTCTGGCCAGCTACTTTGGAGGCTGTCTGCATGGGCCCTGCACAATCAAGTGAACTGGGGCCCTGATTCATGACACACCATCCGTCGTCCAAAAATGGCTGGGTTTCCTCCATCCACTTGCTTATTCCTCCCACATTATCCTTTCAAGGTGCCCAATAAGAAGGAAAGGACACAGTATCTCCCTTTTTATTGGAGAGAAGTGAACTCTGCTGTGTTAGTTGCTTGGAGATTCCTCATGCATTGTTCATTAAAACCAGAGAAAGATGGATAAAAGCATCTACATTTAAATCTACATTCCATGAAGTGGATCCACCCCCAAATACACAGCTGTTTGGAGTTACTGGCTGTCAGACTGAAAGCTGAAGAATGGATTTCAAAAGGTGTTTGTGTGTTGAAGTATAAAGTGTAACTCTGAGAAGACTCGAATGTTCAATGCTATGTGTATTTATTCCTAGATTCTGTTAGAAGTTGTGTAGCCAAGTTGTTCTTCACCTGCTCCCTGAAGGGCCATTACTGCCTGTACAGTAAATCCAGTTTTATTCTCATCAGCCAAGAACCTCAGCCATGGATCCAGATCATGTTTCTGTTTCAGCAGGTGTGTATAAGCTAAGTTCATCGTGGCTCCTTGGTATGAGTTTATGATCATTTTTACTGAATTATTATTTGACCAAAGTTGATATGTAGGGCACAGCAATATATACACATATCATCACTAATGTTTAATAAGGATTTTTTTATATATTTTAGGATACTTTTCTTATAAAAAGTTCTGGATTACTAATCAGGAGACCAACCCTATTAATATCTATAATAATAAAAGCATAATATGCTAATTAGACATCCTTCCAGACAAAGCCAGGGTTGAAAGGGCTGAGCCCCTTGCACAAATTTCATCATTGGCCTCTAGTTCATTTATAAAAAAAAAAAAAAGGGAAAATACTTTTTTGTGAAACAACAAAAATACCAGCTTACTTGGGGGAAGAGCATTCCTAATGTAGACCTAGGCTTTATTTATAGTCTCAATCTCCAGTTAATTTTTATGTTGGCACACCCTTTTAGACATTGTTAAAATACTGGAATGCTATATTTTCCACAAAACATATCAGTATAGGTAAAATTTCATAAAAAGAAACTTTCAACTTAATAATTAAAATTTTGATACAAATATTTTAGCATTAAAAAAGATTCTTATTTTAGCTAAGTAACAAAATAAACTGATGAACAAAGTGGATCCAGAACATGGAAGCATGGAACAGAGTGCGGAATCTCAGAGGGAAGGTGGGAGAGGGTTGGTAGGTGGGAGGTAATCAACCAAGGACCTTGTATGCTATGCATGGCCCATGGACACAAACAGTGGGGTGGTGAGGGCTGGGGCAAGGTGGGGAATGGCTGGAGGGGTCAATGGGGGGAAAAGGGGTACATATGTAATACTCACAACAAAGAAAAAAAAGAAATGACATAAAGGCAAAAAAAGATTCTTGTATGGAAATATTTATCTCAAATGCATTAAATTTTCATGTAAAATTATAATACAGATTATAAAGTGTTAGGAATACAAGAGACCTAAGACATCATTTTTACTGATAAAAAAATTGAAGGGCAGAATTCAGACTACCTGACTCCTGATCCAGTAGTCTTCTCATTATTGCACATGTGCTAAAAAATAAAATGAATGGATGCAGGCAGGTGCGGAAAAGAAAGGAGGGAAACACAGAATTCAAATGCTGTAAGATGCTTAAAAATTAGGCCAAGTGGTAAGATAGTTTATTTACTTCTATTAATAAAATATTTCTATTATACCCCCTACAAAAGTCACAACCAGGCAGTTATATTTTATAAATAAAAGCAGCTGAATGTATCATAACCATAAAGTGGAACTATAGTAATTAAGAAAAGAGACAGCTTAGATGTGCCTTAAGACTATCTATCATCTATTATATAAGACTTAATAACTCACAACTCGTGTTTTGATGTGAATCAAGTAGTATTGGAATACCAAAAAAAACATTGATTTTTGTTCCATTTCTTAAAAGAATGACCTTATTTTACTTTAATTACTTTACTTACAGTTTTCATCAGTGATTTTGTATTTGGGTTGATCTTTGGCTTTGCTCTTAACAGTTGCCAGTTTTCTGAAAACAAACCAAGAAAACTTGCTTTTATTTTTGCCCCTTTATCTCATTTTATTGACATAGTCTGATTCTTTGTCTTTTTCTTTAAGCAAAATCGCCCCAAAGCATGTTTATACTGCTTTTCTTCTTTGTTCATTTTACTGTAATGGCTCCTTTCTTTTTCCATAGCTTTGATATTGTGTGGTCTGGATAAGCCCTGGATTCACAACATCAATAAAAGATTTGAATAAAAAACAAAACTTTGACTTCGTGATTACAAACCCAGCCTTGCATGCTGGCTAGGCTCTTTCTTCTGTCAACTTAACAGGTTCATGGAGCTCTTGAACTCACTGATTCCAGTCTAAACGCTCCGCTTTGGATTGATGATTAATTAAGTCAGGTTCTGCTTCTCTTTATTTTTTTTAAATATATTTTTATTGATTTCAGAGAGGCAGGGAGATAGATAGAAGCATCAATGATGAGAATCATTGATTAGCTGCCTTCTGCATGCCCCCTCTGGGAATTGAGCCTGCAACCTGGGCTTGTGCCCTGACCAGGAATCGAACCTGTGACCTCTTGATTCATAGGTCGACACTCAACCACTGAGCCACGCTGGCCAGGCTCTGCTTCTCTTTAAATGAAAAATCATGTGCTACATAACTTTCTGATAGTAAATAAATTCCCAGATGTGTCCACAGTATGGGTGCATAATCAGCTTACCTGGTCCTGGCTCTTAGCCTTTTTTAATCTGCAGGCCACTTAGAGTATAAAGTTCTTCACCTCTCCCTACTGAGTACAAATAGCTCATCTTTATACTAATGACATATTTCTCAGGAAAAACTTACTAATTTTTATTTACTAATTAGAAATTTCTTATACACAAACTACATAGTTTCTTAAATCGATGCTTGGATATCATTGTCATAGAAAATAGGATTTATATGCCAATATCATAATTTTGTCATACCTCAGCATAAAATATAATACTTAAATGGTTTTATGTGTTTATAAGTAATATTTTATGCTCTCTGTTCTGTTCTGTATGTTTTTATAAAATTGTTTCTTTGACTTGAAATGCTCACATTTAAAGTTATAACAATTTACATCACAACATGTAAATAACTATTAAAAACATAATAGATTAGTAAGTACATAAACACAATTTAAATTTTCCTTTGAACTTTTTATTTTCATTTGTTTGAATGAAATACACATAAATGTGATTTCCTTTACATTAACAATCTTATTATCTAACACTTAGAATATCTTAAAGTTCTAGGAATATCCATCCATTATACATTTTAGGATTAAAAATGTTTTTTGTTTCCCACACATCTATTCACAATGTTCATATTTAGATGTGTGCAAAATGAATATTCAATTATTTAATTTCTAGTCTTCATAATCTACTCTGATATTTGTGCTTTAGATTTAATTTTATACATTAATTCTCAGAGCTTTAAAAAATAAATATTTATATTGACCATTTTCCAATTGGGTAACATGCTTGGGAAATTATTGAAGTAAATACTATGTTACAAAGATTAGGCATATTTATAGAGATCAATGTCAACTGCCTTGAAAATCTTATTCAATACTTTTAATTTTTCTATCTATAATAATAAAAGTATAATATGCTAATTAGACCAGACATCCTCCTGGAAGACCTTCCAGACGAAGCTGGGGCTGTGAGGGAAGCCGGGGTCCTGGCTGCCAGAGGGAAGCCACGTGTCAGCAGCCGGGGGAAGGAAGGCCTACTCTTGCATGAATTTTGTGCATCGGGCCTCTAGTCTATAATAATAAAAAGCCTAAAATATATCATGTGTTCAATTTTCAAGGTAGCTTTGTTCTTCTATTTAAATTTAAACCATGTTAAAGTTCAAATCAAGCCCAAATAGTGCACTGTAGCCAATCAAACAATCTTGGGGAGACAAGAAACAACATGTTTTTCTCACTAATGCCCTTTCAGAGCCTATTTCCGGAGCCCCTGTCCACCCAGAGCCATTCTGTGCAATTTCTCAGATCTCTGTGGGAGAAGACCCAGCCAGAGGGTGCTCACAGCTTCGAAACAGCCATGCTGGAGTCCACATTTCCACAGCAGAAGGTAAATGCTTCTTTCCCGGGACATGTTATTTTAAACTAAGATTCAAGATTATCTTGAAGCAGTTTGCCTATGTCTCAACAGTTCCATTTTTTGCTTCTCTCCTTGATCTTCTTTTATTATTATTTTAGAAAACAATTATTAAGTAATATAGCACCAAATTTCATGTGGTGCTGCAGTGGCCTCAGGTTAGAGCGGTGTCAGTAGACAGGGTCATTGCCTATTGTGACTTTGTTAAATCAACATTTGTGAAGTAGGGCACAGGGTGCCAGATGGTGAGCCCCGTACAACAAAAGACCAGAAGAGAAACTGAAATAGACAAGTTTATTACTCACAGGTCCTGGAGGAAGTACACAGCAGGCCTTGAGGGGCCACTTGGGGAGGTTAAGGGAGGGTACAGAGAGAAGGAGAGAGGGGGGGGGCAGGTTCTGGGACACATGCCTTTATTTGGGTCTGTGGGGAGAGTACTTTTGGGTTCCCAGGCTAAGGCCAGCTTGTCCAATTCAAACCAAAAAAAGTGGGGTTTTGGTAAGCCCATGAAAATCTTACCTAAGGCACACCCAATGAGAAGGCCCTGGGAAGCAGGGAAAACTTAATTACAAGGCTGTTGGGGAAATCATAGCAGAAACTTTTATTTGCTCGTGACTCTGTAGGCTGTTGTCTGGAACGTGCACTTGCATTAGGCAGCCAGTGTCAGTTTAAGGCCCCCACGGGCTGATGGATGCCAAGGCAGCAATATCCTGGAGTAGCTTAGCTCAACGTTGGCACTGCTGTTTGAGGCTCACAGACTGACATAGTACAACTCACTAAAAGCTACTCATACAACGTGGAATAGACAACATTTTACAAAAGAAGACCATGGACTCTAGGATCGAAAGGGAAAG